>NC_135572.1:311215130-311262630 GCF_965152235.1 Eretmochelys imbricata | reverse complement strand
ATATAAGGTAAAAATAGCCACCAGTCAAGCCATAAGTCTGGTTACATCTTGTTATATACAACAGACATAAATAACAATATAAATGGCAATAGCCATGGTAATTAAAAAAAATCTAGTTAAGTACAATTTGCTCATAAAATAAAATAAATCAGCTATCCCAGGCTGCTCAAGTTCTCTAGACAAAATGAGAGACCTTGTGCCTATGTTCCCTCTCTTTTAGTTTAGGTCCAACACTATAGTCTGTTCCAACCAACTTGAATGAAAATCTGCAATTTGTCTAAGGTTGCTAGTTTTGGAATTTTGCCTATATGGTTATGAACAAATTAGGCAAGTCTTTTTTTTCTCGATGGTATGTCAGGCATCATATCCATGTTAGATCAGTATGTAAATGTTACTTTTATACTGACCACTGAGTAGTCTGTTTAATCTAATAAAAAAATTATCTGCAAGGAGAATGCAGGAGAAAATCTGACTTATTTCACTGTTTCAGCAAGAAAAATAGTCACCTGGTGGCTCCTCAACAGAGGCTGGCAAAATACATAACAAGAAGTCGTCCACACACATACACACCCATGCAGTAAATATAGTGGCTGAGAAGTAAGGCTTCCCCACTATGCTCTTTTCCCTGTGCTCACCCACAGCCTCTCCCTCCTCCTTGGCTAGTGCAGTGAGACCTTTCCCTCCTGTGTCAATCTACTTTAACCACTGTGTAACTCAGGGGCGGGCAAACTACGGCCTGCGGGCTGGTGCATCCAGCCTGTCAGATGTTTTAATCCAGCCATGAAGCTCCCACTGGGGAGCGGGGTCTGGGGCTTGCCCCGGTCTGTGCATGCCGTGGCTCCGCGTGACTCCTAGAAGCAGCTAGCCTGTGTCCCCTCCGGCTCCTACACGTAAGGGCAGCCAGGGGGTTCTGCATGCTGCCTCTGCCCCAAGCGCCACTCCTGCAGCTCCCATTGGCTGGGGACCGCGGCCAATGGGAGCTGCGGGGGGCAGCAGCTGCAGACAGGGCAGCACGCATATCCATCTGGCCACGCCTCTGCATAGGAGCTGGAGGAGGACATGCTGGCTGCTTCTGGGAGCTGCTTGAGGTAAATGCCACTCGGAGCCTGCACCCCGACCCCTTCCTGGGCCCCAAACCCCTGTTTCTGCTCCAGCCCTGATCCCCCTCCCACACTTCAAACCCCTCGATCCAAGCCCAGAGCCCCCTCCTGCACCCCAAACCGCTCATCCCCAGCCCCACCCCAGAGCCCGCACCCCCAGCCGGAGCCCTACCCCTCCACACCCCACAACCTGCCCCAGACCAGAGCCCTCTCCCGCACTCTGAACTCCTGGCCCCACCCCAGAGCCTGCATCCCCAGCCAGAGCCCTCACCCCCTCCTGCATCCCAACCCCAATTTCATGAGCATTCATGGCCCACCGTACAATTTCCATACCCAGATGTGGCCCTCGGGCCAAAAAGTTTGCCTACCCCTGGCATATGTATACCTTTTTGGAGGTTATTGGTACCTCTTAATAGAGTCTGTGGGGCAACATACTATCAAAAATCTTACCTCTGGAAGAGAGGCTACCTTTCGGAAGGAAACAGGAACTTCTGAATAAACTTGTATCTGTTTGTCAGCAGTGGACCACTACACCAGTCTGCAGCCCAGAACACAAATCGGGAATCAGTGACCTCTAGCCTTTTTGGAGTTGCACAAATGGTTAATAACACCGTTGTCTTCCAGCTACTTTACAAAGCTCAAAATTCAGTCAAAGATGCAGTTATTATCAATTAATGGTACTATGGCAGAACCTGGATGCCCCCCCAAAAGGGACCAGGGCTCTAATGGGCTTGGCACAGTACACACATGAAATAAATAGAGAGCTCAAATATGTGGTGGGAAGGGGTAAGAGAGAAGGTCACAGCAAAATGATCATGTTACTATAATAAGCAGCAATGTCAGCACACCCGCTGACTAGCTTCTGTTAAGTATTTTGTAGGCACCACATAGAGGTCAGTTTTAAGGAGGGTTCTGTGGGAGGACAATATAGTGGCTTTACAGATTTTTATGGGGACCATCTCCCATGCATATCGGGCCGCATGAGAGAAAGCATGAAGGTGGTTGAGTGAAAACTGGACTAATGAACAATGAAGGCTGGCATCACTGACAGAGCTGAAAGTCAAAGTCATGGTTTCAAATCAGATCACCCACTAATGGGGAGGAGGAGGAGGAGTGGGGAGTGAAGAAAGAGGTTGGAAGTAGCAGTAATGAGATAGAGAACTCCATGGGGATGATTCAAGGCAGGGAGTTTGTGAGAAAGAAAAGCCACAGTAAGAGACAGGGGTTGTAGAAGCAGTGAGAGAAGCAGGAAACCAGGTTTCAGTGAGAGAAAAAAAGAGTGGGATATGGGAGATGAAGAAGTTGTGCATGGATGTGGTCTTTTCTGAACATGAAACAGGAATTTCAGAGGGAGCAGGAGAAGGTAAGCAGGAAGGAGGAAAAGTTGGGAATAGCTGTGAGAGTTGAGTGGGAGGGAGTAGCAGGACAGACGATCTAATGGGTGAGGGGTAAAAAGGCAGTGAGAATCTAGGAAAGGCCAGGGTTAAAGCAGTTTCCATTGATTTTCAGAAATCTTCACTTTTCCTAATAAAATCCCGAATCCCACAATAAAATCTTTGTGGGTGAATGCTCACATCTGTGTGGAATCTGATTTCAATGAGATGCTATGCAGGTGTAATGGTCTGACCTAGCAGTTACGAGGACTTAAAACAGTCACACTTAAAAGGTTTATTCTGTTTTTAAACGATTTTACTGGTTGGAGAGCTATTCTCTGTCCTTGAAGTGGGAACACACTAGTGAAACTGGTAATAACTCTCGAAGAGGTAGAAACTTTTAAAGCATACCCATTGTACCCTTAGCTGGATAATATAATTCTTGTTGAACCATTTGAGGTCAGGATTACTACCAACAAGCATGGTTTGAAGACACTTTACCATTCAGGATCTCTCCCTGTTTTCACATTTCCCTAATGACCATCAGACTGGTACCGGCACATCCCTGGAGATAGTGCAGCCCCTGGATGAACAAGGCAGTACTGACAATGAATACAGACCTGCAATTGTAGATGATACCAGTGGACATCAGTCCTTAAGCTTCGGTGATGGGGTCACCAACAGAACTGGTGGATCTTTCTTTCTAAATGCTTTACCCTCTAGCCTGGGGGTTTTCAGTGGAGCTGTTCCTTAGGATCCATGCACAAAAACTCATCTAACCTCGAGGGGCTAAGGGAGCACATCTCTTATGGACAGTCCTCAATGGGTATCTGTCCTTTCAACCATGAGTGTGCCCCCTACTCTCTCAGGGAACCCTGGAGAAAGAGTCCTTGGGCTCAGGTATCTTAAGCTCTGCTCCTAAGCACATCCTAGGAGGGGCACTGCTCATCTGATAGGGCCAATGTACAGAGGGGTCACCTTGCCCTGGATTGGAGAAGACCTCATAGCCTTCTTCATCAGCTGTTTCCTAAAATGAAGTTCTCAATCTTCTCAGGTTCTCAGTGGAAATGAGCAATAAATACGGCACTTTGAGGAGATATGAGTCTCACTCAGACAGCAGGGGAAGCACTGATGCTCATTGCTGAAGAAGAAGAAACGAGAGCAAGAGACACAATTTTTGAAGACCAGGACTCTGGGCATAGTCCCAGACCATGGGGCGGGAATCCCCAGCTAGGGGGAAAAAATAAACGTCACTAACTATACTAATAGGCTAAGAATAAAACTATTGACAAATCTATTTAGAGGTTTTACAAAGAGATGAAAGAAGACAGGACACAGGGTTTCAACTCAGGCCTGGTAGCTGTAAGAAGGAACTGGGGAGGCATCATCCCACACTGTCTCTTATACCCTTGGTCAGGAGCACAAGGAGGGTATGCATGTGCAGGCCAAGATACTGCTTGTAAGAATTTCCAGACTTGGGCACATGGCGCACATGTGTACCCAAAGCATGGAATACACATAGGGACCAGCACTCAAAGAACAATCTTCTTTGTCATTTGGGACCACTTTGTGTTAATCTGGTTTAATACTAATGTTTCAGTGGAGCTACACCAGCATAAAACTGGAGTAAAGTAGTGATAAATCAGATCCATTACCGTCAACTGGACTTGTAAAAAGTCTGTTTCAGGTTTCTTTCAACAGAGAGGAACGATGGTCCAATGGCTGGCACCCTAACCACTTGGCCAGTCTGGGACTTAGAAGACCCTGGCTCAATCCCTGCTCAGTCATAGGCTTCCTGTGTGATACTGGGCAGGTCACTAAGTCTATCTGTGCCTTAGTTTCCCATCTGTAAAATGGGGATAATAATACTTCCCTAGTTCACAGGGGTGTTGTGAGGATAAATATATTAAAGATTGTGAGGAGCTCGGAGACTATGGCGATGTGGGACACATAAGTACCTAAGACAGATATTTAATTTACACATAGACTATCACTCTAAATTTCTGAGCATAAAGTAATCATTTTTATATTTGCTTTTTTAAAATTCACTGATATTCATGTAGCAGGTTTCTCAAAGTTTCATAATAACCAGAAGGCTCATAGTTAAAATGCAGGTCTAACCTTATATCTACTTCTTAGCTAACACTATAAAAACAGATTTCAAGCAAACCAAGAGGTTTGTGGGAAAAGACACTAAAGCTTAAAGACCTTGAGAACTGACCATGCCAAAATTACTAATAGAACCTTTTGATGGAGTATGAACATGTGTGTAGAGATAGGTGGGAACTTACACTTGTTTGAAGACAAATTCTCTTTGTGCTACAGCCTCTCAGTTTACCTTTTGCAAAAGGACAGACCTTTCATCTTTTCACCCCCCAACTAGGTGAACTCTCTAGCTAGTCTAGGTAGCTTATTTCCTCTTTCAGGCAAGATGTAAGCAAACAAACAATATGCATACTTTACATACAAAATTTTCTTGTATTATTCGTTGTTTGGTGGGAGCTATATCTACAATTTAGACAAAATATGATTGAGCTAATGTCCATTCAGAAGAAGAACCTTCTTTCCAATCTGGAGTCAGTCTTTCTTGCTGAATTCATAATGTGCATAAAACTATATAAACAGCAAGCATGTTTTCCTAATAAAGTCTGTCCTAAAACAAACACTTCTACAGCAAGCAGATTAGAACTTCAAAAAATTACGAAGTTAAAATAGCTTCACAGAACAGACATCTAAAATATCTTACACACATTATCACACATGGTGACACCTTATGTCAAAAATGACATTACCTGTTTTTAAGTCACTGATAACTTAGAAGAAAATGATGCTTATGGATCATTTTCCTAACAGATAAGCCACAGAATGGGATATTAGTTGGTGTCTGCAACAGATGAGGAAATCACACTGAGAACAGAATGACCACCTCCTTGCACATCTCTATGCAATGTATAGGGGGAAAAAACTGTGTGATCATGGGGGATTTCAATTAGACTGGCATATGCTGGAGATCTCATGTTGCCAGTACTAAAGCATCCTTGGAATTTTTGAAAATTATAGATGACAATTGCCTAAATCGAAAAGTGTGAATGAAAATAAAAATGAAATTCTTTATTAGACCTTGTTCTAACAGATAAAAAGGAACTGATCACAGAATCAAAAATTAATAGTAGCTTAGATAGAAGTGATTACGATTTGATCACATTTATAATGTGCAAGGTGAATAAAGTCCAGACCAGTAATATATATAGCTGGTGCTTTAAATAGGGCCAATTTCACAAAGTTGAAAACAATTATGAGCCAAATTAGCTAGGAGGAAGCATGTAATCAGAAAAATGTAAATAATAATTGGGAATCATTTAAGGACATCTTCCTAGATGCCCAAAGAAAGAGACAATCTCACAATCAAGGAAGAAAACCATACTGGTTAAAAAAAATGACCTGCTTCAGAAGGGAAGATACATCTATCTATATCTATATACATATATACATATATTTACACACACACACACACACACACACATATAAGTATATATGTGTAGGTAGGTAGGTAGACAGATAGAAAGAAAGAACAGATAGAAGAAAAGAGAAGTTGATAGTAACAAATATAAATCAGAAGTTAGGAAATGGAGAATACTGAAAAGGGAAACAAAGGGACACACGGAGAAATCTATGGCTCATTGAATAAAGGACAATAAAAAAGGAGTTTTTAAATATATTAGGAACAAAAATAATCCTGACAATGGTACTGATCCATTACTAGGTGGAAATGGTAGATTTATCAAAACAAAAAGCTTGGAAAGTATCTGAAGAAAAAAATGGTAGGTGTCAGGTTAAAAGGCTGAAATTTGGTGGTTGCTAGAGTTCAGAGTCCCAAAAGAGAGAGATTTGGAGGAGGGAGAAGAATTTGGGTCACTGCAGTGAACCTGAAGTCAGGAATATGAAAGGGGAAAAACTGTTGGGAAATATAGGGCTACTTGAGTACAGGGAGTATAGGTCTATCTGAGAAAATCTTTTCCCCATTGGAAGAAACCTAAAACTAGAAGCAGGTAAATCCAGAGTGAGTTAAACAAGCATGTAGTGGAAAGAGAACAGAGCTGCTGCAGGAAGCAGGCCGCTGATGTAGCTACCAAAAATGTCATTGTCAGGGAATGAAAACTTGGATTGGTGCCACAGGAAAGTCTGCAATGGTGAATACAAGGTGAAAAGTGGAGATGGGTGGGTGGAGAATGATCTAAGAGAAAATTATGAAAAAAAATCTGCCAGGAAAATAAAGTCTGAATCATGAGTAATGTAGAGAATGCATGGCTAGAGCTTTAGAATAATGGATACCTGTCTGATTGTTGACAATGGTTCATCTTGTTATTCTCAACCTTCAGCAAAAGACGTAGCTGTATATCATAATCCTTCTAGTGATTGCATTCACTGAGATGAGAAAGCTCAAAACAGTCATCAGTCACTTAAAGAGGGTGCAACTTTCATATTACTTTGTTTCTCTGAACACTTTCTGCTTCATATGTTGAAGGTGAAAGACGAATCAGTACTGGTCTAACAAAAACACCAATTCGAAGGTTAACGCAGCATAATTGTTGGTTTTACAAGCAAATTACTATTTTTTTATATTTGTAAGAGAGGAGATTTTGTCAATCTCGAAGAAATTAAAGTATTAACATCAGAAGATATGAAGAATTATTAGCTTTGAAAAGAATGTTCTGTGGTTGGCGTGACAAAAGTAGAATTGGTCAAATTATATGTATTAAATATATGATCTGAAAATTTAGCCCATTTTCAGTGTTCAAAAACTTCTCCTGATTTCTTCTAATATATGAGTTATTTGAAATGATTTGACAGATAGTTTATGTGAACATGTTTCAGCCTACAGGATGTTTGTTGGTCTCGTACACAATTTATTAGTCATTTGCACTATGTGACTGGTCATTTAAACCATATAGTATTGTTTTTGCTCCCTGACTGGATGACGGGGGCCTGCCTCTGGAGCAGCCTGCAAAGGAAATTGTGACTCTCCTCCTGGTTTCCCTGTTGCTCTGAGGAGGAAGTAAACTGTGCCAGGTCTTTTCCCAATGAGATATAAGATCCTCAGTACACCAGCACAGCTATACTTGCTGATGTACGGGGCTGGGGGGGAGAGAAGAGGGGAAGGGAAAAAGAGACAGGGACTCAGCCATGCTCCCCTTTTCTTGTCCACCTGTGTGTGTGTGTGTGTGTCCGCGTGTGTGTGCGTGGAGGGGTAGGGTGGGACAGGGTTGTAGAGGCTCTGTGGACTATGCTTCCTTTCCCGTGTTGCTACCTGTGATGAGGAAAGCTGATGCACAGGTGTAATGGGGTGTAACCCTTGTTTCACCAAGGGCCAAACTGGCTCTCAATCTTAGCTTACTAGCCTGGGTTAAAATTTCCTTCAGCACCTCACCCCATAAAAAAGGCACAGCAAAAACTTGGAAGTTGATATAGTCCTCATGGAGGACAAGGACTTTTGTCAAATAATAAATGATTTTCTTCAAACCAAAATTAGGAGAATTGAAATTATGTATTAACCAGAGTTGCAGTTAGTTAC
The DNA here is from genome assembly GCF_965152235.1 of Eretmochelys imbricata. NCBI lineage: Eukaryota > Metazoa > Chordata > Testudines > Cheloniidae > Eretmochelys > Eretmochelys imbricata. Next base: position 311,254,585 of record NC_135572.1, on the reverse strand, counting down.
TTTAAAGAAAAGGATATGCCCTGCGTCTACTTATTAATCTCCACTCTCCCAACCTCTGGTGATCAGCCATTCAGCCTCTATGAAGTTTAAACTATTTAAGTTGATCTAAAGCCTTAAAGAGGAATCTTAAAAAGATCACATGCCTAGTCTCATTTAAAGGTAAGGAAAGGTGGTAGGTCAGTTTAAATTGCAAAAACAAAAATAAACTATCCTCTTCCTCCACCCTGAGTCACAGCTTCGAAAAACCCTAAGGGTGCTGGAGCAGCTAGCAGGTGCTTATGCTATTTTAAGGATTTCTTATAGTGGACACTTATAAGACAAAGATGTGGAAATGTAACACTAACAGACACTAGCTAACCATCTGGTACCTGAAAATGTTCAATTTAGAAATGCTTTTGATAGAAAGAGTTATACGGACGACTTTTGCATTTTTTACTATCTTTATTAGGGCTATTGATTAATCACAGTTAACTCAAGCGATTAACTCAAAAAAATTAATTCTGATTAAAAAAATTAATCGCGATTAATCACACCGTTAAATAGAATACCAATTGAAATTTATTAAAATTTTTTTGATGTTTTTTCTTCATTTTCAAATATATCAATTTCCATTACAACACAGAAGACAAAGTGTACAGTGCTAACTTTATATTATTTTTATTACAAATATTTGCCCTGTAAAAATGATAAAGAAATAGTTTTTTCAGTATTGTAGTGTAATCTCTTTATCGTGAAAGTCACTTACAAATGTAGACTTTTTTTGCTACATAACTGCACTCAAAAACAAAACAATGTAAAACTTCAGAGCCTACAAGTCCAGTCAGTCCTACTTCTTGTTCAGCCAATTGCTAAGACAAACAAGTTCATTTACATTTACGGGAGATAATGCTGCCTACTTCTTATTTACAGTGTCACCTGAAAGTGAGAACAGGCATTAGCATGGCACCTTTGTAGCTCGTGTTGCAAGGTATTTATGGGCAGGATATGCTAAACATGCGTACTTTCCTTCATGCTTCACCAGCATTTCAGAGGACATGCTTCGGCCACCATTTCAGAGAACATGCTTCCAGGCTGATGATGCTTCTTAAAAAAATAACGTGTTAATTTAATTTGTGACTGAACTACTTGGGGGGAGAATTGTACATCTCCTGTTCTATTTTACCCACATTCTGCCATATATTTCATTTTATAGCAGTCTTGGATGATGACCCAGCACATGTTCATTTTAAGAACACATTTACAGCAGATTTGACAAAACACAAAGAAGGTATCAATGTGAGATTTCTAAAAATAGCTGCAGCACTCGACCCAAGGTTTAAGAATCTGAAGTGCCTTCCAAAATCTGAGCAGGACGAGGTATGGAGCATGTCTTAAAGTCTTAAAAGAGCAACACTCAAATGCGGAAACTACAGAACCTGAATCACCAAAAAAAAAAAATCAACCTTCTGTTGGTGGCATCTGACTAAGATGATGAAAACGAATGTGTATCGGTCCGTTCTGCTTTGGATCGTTATCAAGCAGAACTCATCATCAGCATGGACAATGTCCTCTGGAATGGTGGTTGAAGCATGAAGGGACATATGAATCTTTAGCGCACCTGGCACGTAAATATCTTGAGATGCCAACTACAATAGTGCCATGCGAACGCCTGTTCTTATTTTCAGGTGACACTGTAAACAAGAAGCGGGCCCAGCATTATTTCCTGCAAATTGTAACCAAACTTATTTGTCTGAGTGACCGGCTGAAGTAGGTCTGAAAGGACTTTTAGGTTCTAAAGTTTCACATTGTTTTATTTTTGAAAGGAGTTATTTTTTGCACATAATTCTACAAGTTCAACTTTCATGATAAAGAGATTGCACTACAGAACGTGTATTAGGTGAAATGAAAAATACTATTTCTTTTGTTTTTTACAGTGCAAATATTTGTAATATAAATAAATATAAAGTGAGGACTATACACTTTGTATTCTGTGTTGTAATTGAAGTCAATATATTTGAAAATGTAGAAAACATGTAGAAAACATCAAAAAAATCTAAATAAATGTTATTCTATTATTCTTTAGCAGCGCAATTAATCACAGAATTAATCGCAATCAATTTTTTAAATTGTGTTATTAATTACAATTAATTTTTAATCGCTTGACAGCCCTAATTTGCGGACATAAAAATAGAAAATTAAAAAAAAATCTTGAATCCAGTATTAATGCTTAGTTCAGCAATCAAAAGTCAGAAAATGGGAAAGTTAATTCTGAATATATATGAACTTTGCCCACTTACTTGTATATTTTCGGATATAGTCTTCATGCAATCATAACAGATATTGTGTATACATAAAATTATTGAAAAATTATATCAGATTATGTAATTTGAGACATAATACATCATTGTGAAAGACTGCAGAGATATACATAAAGTAAGGAGCAGAGCTCAACTACATTTTCCACATGTCCTGACTTTTGAGTACTCCATAATACAACCTTAATGTTGCATTAACATCTTTTTTCTTCCATTTATTACAATAAAACAACAACTGACAATGGTCAATTTAAAACAGAATATTTCAACCCACAAAAGAAAGACTTCCATCTGCAGCAATTTCTTATCAGAAGCCTGCATAAGAAATGCAATATCCCCAAAGGCCAACTAAGCTGGATTTTATTGCATCAGTTGGAGAAACAAACTGCACACCAGCACCTTAACAGGTGGAGGGGGTCATGGTCTGGATCCGCAAGGTGGGAAAAGGGCTGTTGCCCCTTTAAGGAAGGTTTTGCCCACCTCATAAATGCAGTGTCATAGTGGTTTGTGAGTGGGGTAGCTGGGAGAGAGGGGAGTAGGAGCTCTTTTGAGCCTGTTGGCTCCCATGCAACAGAAGGGAGTGTATATAACCCTATGGTACAGCCACCATTACACGCCAGACTAGCAGCTCCCTGCCTGAGGCTGGCATAGTTGTTGTTTTTTTGGACCGCTGTGGACATTTGCTAGTTGCCTTTTTTAGGACTGGGAAGGGATTTTTTCTTTACTGCCAAATTGGGCAAGGAGGGTTGGGGTTTTTTTTGGTTTCACCACAACCCGTCAGGGACCCAGTGGGTAGGACAGCAGGTAAGGTTCAAATTGTTGCAACTTGGCAGGTGTCTAGTGGAATTAGGGGAACTCAGCTCATCTGAGAACTATCTGGGAATAATTCATACAATGCACATGATCTTTGCTTCCTGTTAGAGGGCTCTTATCTGCCTTTCATCTCTCTATACCTTGTGTCAGCCCCCTACACTACACACCCTTTGCATGAGGGCTAAGGAGCTGGGAAATAGGGCTGGGGTTCTAATGTCTGGTACAGGGAGTAGACAACTCCCTTTCCTCAGCTCCTTATCCCTCATATGAGGGGAGCTTGCACCAGATGTGGAGAGAGATGAAGGGCTAATGGTAGCCCTCTAATATGAAGGACAGATGACCTGCATTGTATGAGTTATTGCCAGATAGTTCCCAGATGACTTGAGTTAATAAGACTGGGCCTAGTGAAACCTCATACATTGTGTCTTGTCCTCCTTCCTGCATGTCCGGAACAATCTACTTGTGAATTGCAGGATCCCCCGATGAAAACATCCTGTTGACAGCATAACAAAATTCTAATATGATGACTGCTAACAAGAATGCCTTTCATCATCACAGCTACTGGGAAAATCGATGCAGTGACAGGCATTTTCTAAGGTATTGCTGACTGAAACCAAATAAAACTTGCTAAATTAACACCAACACCTTTAATTATAGTCAAAAACAAATTGTAATCCAGTGCATTCTTTGGAACACAAGAATTGCTTGAAGTGTAATACATTTAAGTGTTATTATGGTAAACAGGAGGGGATTTGCTTTAGGTAATATAAACTAAATAAAGGTTAGCAAATATTGCCATGTGCCAACCAGGAGGCAAAACAACACTCGTGGGGTCTATATCTGAGAAGGATTGCAGCCTCCTAAACAAGTGCATATGAACTTTGGCATTTCCCATTGCACAGAAAATAACCTCCTGAAGGTTCTAGCTCTGTGGTGTCCAAAAAAGGAAAAAACATATTTTTCTGTTCTAAAGAAAATTTTGTCTGAGTTGCAAGGGAGGTTTCTAATAGTCTATGAAAGAAAATGGATGGAATAGCATGGATGATAGCACATCTAAAAATGTAAATGTTTAACCAACTGAAAATTGGCTAGAGCTCGAACTATCTAATTGCACTGCCAATAGTCCAGCAATTAAAGAGCTCAAGATGTTCATCTGCAGACATGCTTAAACATCTAATTTATTCAATTTTCAACACACTTACGTGGCTTTTGTAATACATTGAAAATGTGGTCGTGCCTGGGGCCACATCCAGGAAGTTAAGGCATCCAAACTGACATCTCAAATAATCAGGATTCCCAATCTTCATGCCAATGTGACTGCTAAAATATATTTCAAAAAAATTGTAGCAAAACTATGTTTAGAAAATGTTCAAGTTGACAAAATTTAGAAAAGAATGTAAGTCAGGATGTCATAAAGCAGACAGAACTGATGCTTCTGTCTCTCCTTGAATCAAGAACCCAATACAGTAGTTTCTAAAAAAAGTTTTACTTGACAACCTTTTGAACCAGAAAATGAATTTTCCACATGTGAAACTCTCTTTAATTTCTCCAGAAAATCTGAAACAAACGTGAAAAATACTTAATTCTTTCATAAAATGATGAAAACACAGTATTTTGTCAATTACAAATTTTCCTCCCCAAAAGCTCTACTCATGGACTCATAAAATTCTATTACCAAATTACTGTACTTTACTGTATATTACAGTGCTAACTTAGTCCCAGTTTTGTAATTATTCAAATTCAGAATTGAGTTCATATTGCATTTTCTGATCATGCAGTCCTTAGGTATAACTTCTACTGAAGTCAACACAGGATCAGGCTCTTTATGTGGGTTTATAGATTATCAACATATGTAGCTCAAAATATTTTTGTAGATTTGTACAAAATCTATCCCAAAGCAAAGACTACTTAAGTGTCAATTAGAAAGCATTTAAACTGAAATTCATAAACTTTTCTTTCATAAACTATTCAAGTGTCAAAGGAAAGCTACAGTGGACTGAATGTTAAAATACAATGCAATTCTAAATACTCTCTCAGAATAAATGTTTCATTTATTTGTAATGTCCAAAAAGTGCCTTTGCTTAAATCACACCAGAAAAAACTTTGCTCTAAAATTCACTTGTATTCCTGTATTTAGATAGATTTGATTAAAAAATAACATTAAAAATTGCTCACCCATTGCTATTCATAAAAAAGAGATATTTATTTAAAATCAGAGTACTTAGTATCTTAACTTCTGTAATGTTTCTACTGATACCCATTATAATGCTAATGAAATATTCTCTATAATATTAACAATAACCTAAAAGGCATTCTGCATAACCAATGTCTTCTTGATTTACAATGCACAATGGTTTTCATTAATTTTTGTACATTAATGGAACTTTCTTTCTGTTATCCAAAATATACTTCTTGGAAGGCATAAAAGATTATTATCTATGGATGGGTGCTGGTTAATGATGACAGTACTAATGCTTTGCCAAGTGCAATTTGCAACTTGATTTCTTAAGCAAAAATAATATCCAAAGATAAAGACACTCCAAGCCATTTTTACATTAAATCACAGTTTTATTTCCAAAAAGTACAAATGAAACTATGTTTTATTGTTATGACTCTGAAAGAAATATATTTTTAAATCCTCTTCTCCTTGCAATGATTGCTACCCTACCACAGTGTAATTGTTGTAAATGTGTATCAGGAAGAGTATGGGAAATTTCAGACTAGCTATCCAAACTATAGTCTTTACATCCAGGACATTACTGCTGATCGATTTACTATTTGATTACAATTAAAAAAAAAAAGTGTCAGAACAATAGTTTAAAACCTGTGCTTTTGAAATCCCATTGAACTGAGGAGGAAGATCAAGGGACCAGTGCCACATTCCTCATGCTTTTGGTCCCTTGTTCCTATTCATAAGTTGAATGGCATTTCAAAAGCATAGATTTTAAAATAAAGGTCTATATATTTTGTTCAATTCTAATCAAATTCTACTCTATTACTAAGCGACATTTTGGAGAGTTGGTCTTAAATTTCCTTAAGTTTTCTTGAAATATATTTAAAACAATTAAAACTTTTTTTTTTAAAAAATTCTATTTATGAGGCAGCCGATTCAAAAGGGGGGAAAACATCTGTCCTGCTTGTTTTATGATGACCTAGACATCCTGACCTACATTCCCATCTCTGATTTTTTTACTTCAATGGGTGCTTTGGGTGCATAGGGAATGCAAGAGCAGGAGGCAGATTTCCACTTCCGTAATGCCATTGATATTAACTTTTACACTGGTCCTTAGGGACCATCACTACTTTTCAGTTTTATCCCGAAAGGTGCGGAAGCCCCTTTGAAGAATATTGGGGGAGGGAGGAAATTTAAGGATTATGATTAATGTTATACAATAAAACATTTTAAAGTATTGTCAGTGATTGACCAGTTACATCAGACCAGGTTCTTGGGGAACTTTTAAAAAAATAATTAAGCTATAGTTTAATGAAAAGATGAGATACCTGAGTAGAATTTTTAACTGATTGTTTTTTGCCTAATTTCATTTATTTATCTTATTTAAAATAGAAATGTTAATAATGAATGCTAGTAATTCTACAAAATAAATAAAGAGAATGAAGTTTGTCTGTATGCTGTGTGTTGCTGTGGCAAACAAGAAACAAACTCCTTCTCGCTTATGTCAGTGTAACAAGAGAAACTCCCACCAAAGTTAATGGAGCTAGACTGGTGAATGTAAGAAGAGAGATCCTCAAGATAATCAAGACCTGAGGATTCTACGTCCTACTTTTTCTTAAGCCCTGATCCAATGCACACTGAAGTTAATGGAGACTTTCAAATAATTTTAACAAGAGTTCAATCATGCCCTCAAACACCAGCCATTTTCCTGAATTAAGCTGAATCAAGACAAGCTGAAGATGCTGGCTCACTGTAACTGTATGCAGTGGTCCTTGGCTAGCTGACTGGCTGGCAGAAAAGGGGTTGTTGCCCCTTTAAAGGATCCCCCTGCAACTGGTAGCAAAGCTGGAGGAAGGGGAAAGTTTACCTGTACAGATTGGGAAGGAATAAGAAATAGCTGGAGCAGGTTGGGGGGCACTGCCATACCAGCAGACTGGAACGGGGGGTATTTATATCCTTGTGCAGTTCCAGGGAAGCCCTCCTTCATCTGTACTGGTGTTGGCAGCATCCACCCATCTACCCACAGAATCTAAAAGAGGGCGTGGTTCCTTCATGATCCACCACAGACATTGTGTTAGTTGCTGTTTTTCCTTGAGGGCTGGCAAGGATTTTTCCTGCACTGCCAGATTGGCTAAAGTGGGGTGTTTTTTGTTTTTCACCTTTCCCACAGTAGGTTTGAGACCTAGTGGGGTGGGGTAAGAGGAGTAAATTGAAACGGTTGCAACTTAGTGTGCAAAACTCCTGACAGATATCCAGAGCAGATACTCAGTATGGAAGGGTTACAGTTATTCAGACAAAATGGACTGGAAAAGGATTTAAAGGAAAACATCCCTTAAGGGAGCTGAAAAAGAGGGGTTCAAGACTCCTACATTGAGGATGGGGGGAACCAAACACTTTTCTAGACCCCTTAACATTTTTAAGAGGGGAGGGTGGCTGGGTTCTTGCTACAAGATGGATGGGACCATGCTGGGGATTATGTGAAACTGATTAAAGAAACAATGATGAGCTGCGCTGTACAATAAATTGCTGGGTACTCCCAGATATTTAAAGTCTATAAAGTTGTGGCCGAACTAAACCTTGTCTATTGCATCTTGTCTTTCTTCTGGTTTCGCTGGACAATCACAATCTGTTAATAGCTTTTCCTCAAGTAGAAAGAGAGGTTAAATCCATCAGATAAATTATTCATTGCAAATTATTTAGTCAGTCTTACAAATAAAGAAACATTGAATACTTCTTTAAAATTATTATATGAATAGTATGGAAAGTAATAAATAGTTAAGCTACAAAAGTCTCTCTAGTTAAAATGAAAAATGTATAACAAGTTATGTAATTCCGAATGGAAGTTTTGACGCAGTTCCACAGTAACTCTAGTGTTGTAAAATTGTGTTTATGTACTGATACGTTAAGTGCACTAATAGAATTTACTATGTGCATTCCTCTGGCATAGAAAAAGATGGAAGGCCACCCACAACACTTCTTTATTTAAAGATATAGAGAGTGCTTTGACGTTTCATTCCATATTATTTATGAAAATATGCTTATGATATGAGTATGACATAACTGAGGTGTACTTCATGCAAGATGGGTCTCATAAGATATCATTGGAAAGGTTATAATTTTCTGAATGTGGTTATCCAATTTGTATGCCTGTATCATTTCTGTATCTGAAGTTAGGAATATTGAGTATGTATCTGTATTTCAACTATGCTACTTTGGGTGATGCCCACTGCTAACACTTCAGGTAAAACAATGGAAAAGCCAGACAGGGCTGATGACGCATCAGCAAGGACAATGGACTGTGAAAAGGCTTGGTCTTTCTGCCGGACTCTCCAAACTGCCACTGGCTCATGGATGCTGTGATACTATAGAGTCAGATGGTCTTGTCACCTGATACTAAACATTACCCGGGACTTCTTGTAATTTTCCACTGGAAGGGAAGGGGAGTCAAGTTTGGGAAACAAAGGATTCCTGCCTTATGTAAATCCTATTTAAGGGTGGGGAGGAAGGCAAATGGGACTCCTCCTCTCCATGGCCTGTCTGCCCAAGAAGAAAGACTGCTAAAGTCACCTGAAGGGAAGGCGGTGCGAAGAGTCCAGACTGAGACAGGGGTCCAGTCTGAAAAGAAATATAACTGGAACTTTGAACCACAGAAACTTTGCAACCTGCCGAAAATAATATTTACGGTAAGAAATTACATTAAATAACAGATTTAAAAGTAGCCACCCTTCAACAAAAAAAACTTCAAAAACTTCAAAGAGAAACTTCAGAGCTACAATTCATTTTCAAACTTAACACCATTAATTTGGCCTTGAACAGGGTCTGGGAGTGGCTGGCTCACTACAAAAGCCATTTTCCTTCTCTTGGTATTGACACCTCCTCATCAATTATTGGGAGCGGACCACATCCACCCTGACTGAATTGGCCTTCTCAACACTGGTTCTCCACTTGTAAGGTAACTCCCTTCTCTTCATGTGCCAATATATATTTATGCCTGTATCTGTAATTTTCACTCCATGCATCTGAATATGTGGTGGTTTTTACCCACGAAAGCTTATACCCAGATAAATCTGTGAGTCTTTAAGGTGCCACCAGACTCCTCATTGTCATTTTGTAACCTGTTTCTTAAGTATATTGAGCTTAGCTTGTACACTTGCGTATTTTGCTTTATTTGGTCAGTAATCTGCTTTGTTCTGTCGCTTATCCTTTATATTCATTTAAAATTAACCTTTTGTAATGAATAAATTTATTTTTTCTTTATAATATAACCCAGTTTATGTAATTTCTAACGGGGGGGGGGGGAAGAAGTTGTGACAGAGATTTGTGGGGCAGATTACTGTATCTTATTTATTTGGGTGGAAGAGCTGGGGTGGCCAGATATCAGCTAAGAGTACTGATATTGTATCTTATTTATTTGGGTGGAAGGGCTGGTACTGCCAGATATCAGCTAAGAGTGGTTTATAAAGAGATTTGCTTTGAACCTCAGGATTTTCAGACCATTCATTTTGGAACTGGAATAGTTATATCTATAAGGATGGTTGGGTTAGGTTCAGTGGAGATTCAGCCTGTTGAAGCTGCTAAAAGCCTGGATGCCTTTTATAATATGGAAGAATCTATCACTAAAAATAAAGATTTGATGTAGATTGTTGGAAAAACTTTTCTTTAAATAGTACATTTAATTTAGGATTAATGCTGTATGTTCACAGAACACCTTAAACATTGAGGGACAGTGGCGGGAGGTTACAGGTTTCAGCCACAGCTTTGGGAACCAAATTCTGATATGCTTAGCAAGGGGGAGTCAGGGGTCACAGCTGTGCTTTGACAAAGGAAAATGAGCCCATATATGTTGCCATTGACATGCTGGCTATGCTTTGGGATCAACTAGATGCAGTGTGGTCTAAGGAATGAGTACAGAACTTGAAATGAAAAACTTCTGAATTCTAATCTCAGATCTTCCCTTGAACTGCTTTGCTGATTTTGGGCCTAAATCATCAGAGAACTTCGGACAAGTCTTTTAATTATGTAAATTATCAGGGGCAATCTGATAACTTCTTTACAAAGAAGAGAAACAGCTTTGTTGGTTGGGAGCTGAGAGAGTTCTAAATGACCTCCAGTCCTGCCTATTGTATAGGTGGAAGATTTGGCAGTGAGCATTGTCATCAATCACTGGTGTGTTTCTGTGGAGATTGTCCTTGTGATTTTGTGTTATTTTGGTGTCTGAAAGAATAATTTCTTCTCTTATACAGGGACTGTGGGGTAAGGGAGAGGATGCAAAGTAAAAGTTATTGGAAAATGGCTATGGGATATGCCTCACTTTTGGCACAGGAAAAAAACCCACTATTCTTGAGTGAGGGTCCAATTTTCCTCTGAGGAATTTTGACAGAATGATGTCAGGCTTTTGATAGAGCCATGGGAAAGTCTTTGCTGAGACTTGGTATGCTAGTTGTCATTGACAGCTTGGGGGCTATTTTACTTGTTGTGTTTTATAGTATATCTTTGAGTGTAATACGTGTAATACATACAGCACCATATTATTACTGTTTTGCTTTTACTAAAAAAAAATGAGTTATAAAGGCCTTATTGCCTTTATAGAAATCCATTCAGGCCAAAATGTTCACATGTGCCCTAAAGTTATACACCTAAATAAGGAATTTTTAGAAGGGCTGACCACACATAAATTCTACTGAAGTTAATGGGCCAAATTTTCAACTCTAACTAAACTGCTTCACACCACCCGAGGAGGAAAAATCGTCCATAAACCTACTGTACAAGAAGCCACAGACTTCCCCAACAAATAAGAATCCTCAGTGGCACACAGTCAACTTATGCCAGCTCTACACCACCAACTCTCCCTGTACTGTGTTGGAGCTGAGAAGGGGCTGGATGGAATGGATGGCAACTGATCTGATCCCCAGCCAGAATAGCACTTATGGGCATAGGCGCCAACTCCGTGGGTGCTCCGGGGCTGGAGCACTCATGGGGGAAAATTAATGGGTGCTCTGCACCCACTGGCAGCCAAGCTTCCCTCCTTCCCCCCTCCCCCCCCAGCGTGCTGCATCCCCACTCCTCCATCTATCTCCCAGCACTTCCCGCCTGGCCACCACCAAACAGCTGTTTGCCAGCATTAGCACGCTCTGGGAGGGGGGAGGAGCAGGAACATGGCACGCTCAGGGGAGGAGGTGGGGAAGAGGCGGGGTTGGGGCGGGGATTTGAGGAAGGAGTTGGAATGTGGGTGGGGCCTCATGGAAGGGGTGGAGTGGTGGCGGGGCCGGGGCAGAGGGGGGAGTCGAGCACCCAGGGGAAAGAGGGGAAGTTGGCACCTATGCTTATGGGACTGCTGTAGACAGAATAATTTAGATCATCCTAAAGGCTGCTTTCAGTCAAGCCAGGGACCATTTTGACACCCAGTCAGTCCAGGACCAGGAAAGCAGAAAGGTAGCCTAGAGACACCTTTTACCCTCTCCCCTCTCCCTTCCAGCTGAGCATCTGGCCCCGTGGGAACAGTAGGTGTTTGACAATTCTGAAAATCAGGTCATTTTTATTTAGGTGCCTATAAATAGATTATTGGAGCCTAATTTTATGTATCTGAGTTTGAACATTTTGGCCGGTTACTAATTTTTTTTAATCAAACGTAAATGGAATGCACACACACACACACATGCATCTCTATCTATTGCATACAGTGTGTATGGCATTATAAAAAGTAGTAACAATGATTTGTTTTTAATCAGGTCTTTCCCCTTGTTCCAATTTCTTCCCGTAGTTCAGTTTCTAATCTAATACAAGCAATATGTGCTTCATTTTCTCTTAAATCTTTTATTCACAGGAAGCTCAATACTATATTAGATATTTATTTTTTGCATCTGTACTGATTGAATATAACTATTGGTTGAAGCAAAGATGTATCATTCTTTAATTTCTGTTATTTCATGCATATTATGCTTTTATTACTATTGTTAGACAAATTTGTTTAACTCCAGTTGTTAATGGACGAAATAATCATATTATTTTGAAGAGCAATCTGTAATACAAATAACAAACGTTCATAAGCTCAGATACCACTGTGACAGGCACTACAGAAGACCCTGAAACAGATCATGTGAATTTGATTTATTCCCCTTAATTCCTAGATATGATATACAAACATAGTGTCCTTATAATTCATTATTCATTCATACTTTGGCTAAGTATTTACAATAGCCAGAATCTTAAAATACGTTGGCAACCACTCTCAAGTAGGAGTAGAGAATAAGTTTTCTAAAACAGAGCAAAATGCTTCACTCCATCTTTGTTATTTATACTGAAAAAAGAAGCTGGATTAAGAAGCCACTTTCTCTGTCAAATATTTCTTCTCACTGAAGTACTATTATTTCTTTGTGTTTTCTTGCATTTCCTCTTCTTATGTATGTATTTTTTTAAAATGGTCTTAGTTTGATCTAAATATCCTAACCTTTCTCTTGGCAAATAATGTATTTAAGTGAAAATAGTTTTATCATTCATTTTGTGATCCGTATAAAAATATTCTTTAAAACTCCTGACAGAAATTAGAGATATAAGAGAGACAATGTAAAAATTAACACCTGAAACAAAACAAACCTCAAAAATGAAACAAAACTTTATGATTCAGTATGTTGCCAACCAATGGACATTTGAAGGCAGCATGAGCGAGTTACATAGAAACCAGAAAAAAAGGTATCTTTTGGCTGTTCGGCTCTAGGTATTCTGATAACTGAGATTGTTTGACCTTCCATTGAGACATGGTGTAGAAAGTATTTCACATGCTCAACATCAGGAAAAACTTTACAGTTCATCTGCTGTTGTCAGATTAGGATGCTGAAATGAACAGTACCATCAGTATGTGAGCCTGATTCAACACACTTCCTGTCCAATTTTTGCAATGTGTAAATCAATTTTCAGTCTACTTTGGCAGATGAAACTTTTTTTTGTAAATAGTATCTGGCCCCTAACTATTATAAATAATATTTTATCTAGAATATATTATAGTGGAAGAACTCATAATACAGATGTTACTAAAAACAGTCACAGTTGTAGGTGGGGCAGGGACAGAAAACTGTTTAGACATCCCCCATGCCCAAATACCTGTTAGAAAGCTGTATGCTATGTTCCATTTTACATTAATTATTTTAGAGCCCAATCTGCAAGGTGCTGAGCCTCTCAACTTCCACTGAAGTCAGGGCTCTCAACATTTTGCAAAGGAAAATGTGTCTTACTGTGTCTATTGCAGCTTTCACTTGCCTTCCTTAGATGTGATGATTTCAGCCTCCTCTGCCACTCACATTAGATATTTTGCAGTCTATTTCTTGCCTATGCTGACAAGAAGTGCTGCTTCTAGAAGCAAGGCTTTCTCCTTGTTTCTTTACCATATTTACATATCACAGACGCTAGAGTTATGAAAATAACATCACATTTATATAGGTTACCATTCATTATTATTATTGTACTGTATATGTGTCTGTAATGAAAGTACAATGCCCTTATTCATATTTGAAAAACCATTTTATAATACAAAGTTTGGAGTGGGCCTAACCTTGCATTCCCCTCCTCAGATAAAACTCTGACTGAAATCAATACGAGATTTACCTGAATAAGAAGTATGTAAGCAGGTACTGTGATTGCAATAAAGTGTTAAAGTGATGCTATTAGCCAGAGAAGCTTAAGTATTTTGTCACCATACTTACAAGTTGAAGTTTCTTTGTATTACATTGCTTTTTTTTTTTTTTTTTATGTAAGAGTATTTGGAACATGGAGGAAATTACAAGAACAGTACTAAGTTTCTCTGAGGTCAAACAGGTAACAATAACACTCTTCAGATGTCATACCGTATAAGAATTTTCATGTACATGTTGTAAAACATAGTATTATTCAACTGTTGTGATATTGTAATTTTTAGGCCTAACAATCTAGACAGTGCCTCTTTAAAAAAAAAAAATCACACAAAGAAATGTATGTGATCCTATGCATCACACTAGTGACTTATGGTCTGAGCTTTTCAATGTACATTATAGGCTCAGTCAAGCTTGTTAAAATGTACACCAGCCCCCAGTATGCCCAGAGGGCTGCAGTATAAATTTCGGACTACATACTCCTGTCAGTCCAGTGGCTCTCTGATGTCAGTAGGAGGTTTGTAAGAAGGCTGGGAGTAGTCTTTTTATAGTAACTAAACTTGTAAATATTGTTTGTTCAGAACCTCATTGCCATGTTCACAAATTGGAAAATATTATCAGGTGTGTGGCCCCCACTGTTCCTGCCCTCTGTTTCCCCTCCTTCCCAGTCACCTTTCCATGTTTCTCCCCATTTCATGCCTTTGTGAATATACGTTGTCTGTTATTCTGCACAGGATCTGGTTCACGAGGTGAATGTAGCCAAATCACTTGGTAATAGCCACCATTCTATAAAATTTAGCATCCTTTTGGGGGGGAAATGCCAAAGAAAGCCACCACAGTAGCATTTAACTTGAAAAAGAGGTACTATGCAAAAATGAGGAAGCTAATTAAATGGAAATTAAAAAAACTGTCACAAGACTGAAATGCCTGAAAACTGAATGGAGACTATTTAAAAACACCATAATAGAGACTCAAACTAAATGTATACACCAAATTTAAATAAATAAATAAATAAATAGTAAGAGGATCAAAAATGCCACCAGGCCTGAAGGGCAGAGTAAAGCAAGGTGATTACCGGCAAAAAGGCATCCAACCACTTATTATTATCTAGTGATTTAGGGACCTAACTTTGGTCACATTTTTTTAAAATGATCTTGGTCTTGAAATGTATTATGGATAAAGTTCTCTCTTCCTTTCCTTCCCCTCTTCTAGCCCATCACCTATCCCCTTCTGAATGCTCTTTCTTCCTTCCCTTCCCATATTGGCCAGCCAATCTCCTCCCCTCTGCACTACTCTTCCTGTCTCACCTGAAGCTCTGTGACACAGAGACTAATGGGTGGTTCACTAATCTGTCAGCAACGCGTTAGTCCTGACTCACTACACCTCACACTATTGTCATGATATATACCCAAAAGGTGGCATGTAAGATATCACTAGAAAAATAATAACTCTCTGATCATTAATTTTATTGCATGATGTATACATGGGGTGTATACAAAGAGTTATGGATATGTGCTAGAATTATGTTCTTAAGATGTGTTTGGCAAGCAATGCGTAAGCCCAGTCTGCCTTAGACAATGGAATGTGTAATGGCTTGGCTGGTCATCAGGCAAAGACAATGAAGGTGCATTTACATAAAAGCCACCAAGCTAACAAGGAGACAAGGCATTGACTCAGCTATCACCAGCAGGGGACAGGGGCAGAATTAACTCCTCACTAGACTACATGATATTTCTTGCCTAGAAGGCGTAAATTAACTTTATCTGAGAATCCTTTTCAATAATTTACTGGACTATAAAGACAGAGGGTCTGAACCTCAAATGATAAGTAATTGAATCAACTGATTGTATACAATATTACTGTACTATAAAAGGTATCAAATAAGGTCTTTCATGAAAGCTAATGACACACTGGTGAGTAATATCACTGTGAAGGGTATGTATTAACACTATAAAGGAGTTATGGATATTTACTAATATTAGGCTTTACAGTATTGTAAAGTTGGCTGTTGTGACCAAAGGGAAAAACAGATTTTCTCTCACCCAGGAGAGAAGGTAACATGGTGGAATCAAAACACAGAAATCAGCAGGTGGGTGGGAAGTCCACAGGAAGGGAAGAACGGCATGAGGTCATCTTGCCTCTTGATACAGGGTCAATGAACTCAGAGATCTAAGAGGAAACAGAGATCCATTGTGGCATCTTTCACCTAGGAAGACAAGGGGAACCAGCACCTTGCATTTCTGTGGAAGGTCATGACAGAGAGAAAGTCAGCCCTGGCTGGAATGAAGAAAGATTGGTAAGAAATCTACCATAAACAAAGACTGTAGTTTATTAAATTACGTCTTAGCCATCAGAAAGTGTATTTTACTTTTATTTGCTTGTAACCATTTTTATCTTTATCCCTTGCACTTGAACTTATTTAAAACCTCTCTTTTTGTTAATAAACTTGTTTTACTTTTAATCTAAACCAACCTAGCACTATGTCTGAACTGAAATGACAGTTAATTCCAGTTGAAGTAATAATCTGTGATTTTGTCTCTTTAAAGCAACACACCTTATTAGTTCTCTGAGTGTTCCAGGAGAGGGCTGGACACTTCAGGGTAGATGGTTCTGGGGAAATTTGGGACTGGAAGTGTGTTGGGATCACCCTGAAAACAGTAACCAAAGCTCGTGGAGACCAGGGTGGCACTGTTGTAAGCAAGCTGGTGGGATCAGAGTGCTGAACGAGGGCTTCACAGCACAGTCACTTAAGGAACTGCATACATGTCTGCTAACTGTTGGGGTCCAGGCTCTGAGTCACAGCAGCAGAATATTTAAGGCACCCAAGGTTACAGAGCAGGCTGTGACAACCTCTCACTGGTCTGGATTGAACCTCAAAACATTACAAGCTTCCAGTTCAAAGACTAGTTAGCACAGCTCCATGCCATCCACTCCTCTATTCTGAGACCATTGTACTGTCGCTATGTCCCACCCTAGTCTCCTGATTTTTCCTCTTCTCATTCCTCGACATCTCCTCCCTCGCTCCCTAAATATGCAGTCAGTAGCAGGACAAATTTATATTTACAGTCGTTTTAAACTAATTTTAAACCCTATTCTGCCTACATGTGATAACCACTCTGCATAAACACAAAGCTGTTTTATTATATATCTTTGTAATTTCCCCATTAATCCACCTCCTACCTACCCAAAAACTCCCCAAGCCAAACCAAACACTCAATTATACCTCAGCTAGCTGGGCCAACAAAATAAAACAATTTCAGAGGTTACAGACCAAGCCATTTTGGAGATATCTGTCAAAAAAGACAGTATTTCAAAAGTGAACATCAGGTAAATAATAAAAATATCCTACCATAGAATATCAGGGTTGGAAGGGGCCTCAGGAGGTCATCTAGTCCAACCCCCTGCTCAAAGCAGGACCAATCCCCAACTAAATCAGTACACTACAATGCTTTTTCTGATTATTATCAAACTTCTTGAAAATTTCTACCCTGGGAGGAAGCGTGGCATGACAAATTTCAGGAAGATTTGTTAATTTGGGATTGGGGACGAGAGTAAGGGAGTGGGACTGAACTAAGGGAGGGACTGAACACTGGCCTCATAATTAGAAGCTACATTCAGTCTCAATCATGAACCGGTTAGTGCTGCCTTAAAATACCCAATTGCCTTACTTTAATCATGGAAAATATGTTTGTTTGGTTGATTGGTTTAGAAAATACATTAATTTCTGAGACTTTACAGTTGCAGCGCTCATTACCATCAAGGAAGCACAATGGATATATGAAGGAGACATATTTAGTAAAGTGTTCAGCTACCAGGAGAGCTGAAGTCTTAAATCCAAGAGAAAAAACCCCATTTGAGAAAGTCATAATTAAAAATTCCAGTGCCATAATACATGACTCTTGTCTAAACCATGTATCCTGTGTGTGCTTAACAGTATCCCACGGAGTTCAGAACAAGTGATTGTTTGGGGAAGAGGGGAACATACCTCCACATACACAAAACCAAAGGATTCTCATAGCTTCCTCTTCCATGTAAAGATGTTTCCAAACAGATCATTTAACTGATGTGCATTTCAGCAAATATCTTCCTTTGGAACCACTTCAAACAAAGCAAATTCCACAAGAGACAAGCCTTCTGCCTAATACATTGCAGTGATATGACCTCTTGACCGCAACTTTTCTGTATGTGCATCACAAAAGGCTCTTGACAACTGTCATTTCCAGAGATTAATAAAAACATTTTTTTTAAAAACCCTATAATACTGTTTGAGCTGAAATAGGGGAAGCCAAATACAACCTGGTTCAGTATTTCAATACATTTTAACCCCTGCTCCCTCAAGCTAGATATCTTAATTTTTGACTTACTCATTTTCAACACCAGGAAATTCTTAGAGCTGATAACAGCTATGCTAAATTCACTTCTTTCTTAAACTGCCTCCAAGCAGAACCTTAGATTTTATTTGCAGATTAAATCTTCTGTACCAAAAATCTGACAGAATCAGAAAGCTTGCCAAAACCACCTACACTTTTAAAAGGCTTCAATATACTGTGAGAGCATTGGTGCCAGCCATCAGTAACCAAAGATTTTTTTTCCCCAGGATTCACACAAACCTAATATACTGTTTGTTTGTAAAATTCCCATGAAAAAATCATTAAAAAACAATTAATCATCTTATCACTGTGTAATTACTCCAAGATTTACGGCAGTTTTTATCCCCTCCCCCATCTCCCCTCCTCTCACACACAGACACAATATTTCAGGTACAGGGTAAAATCTTAGCCGCACTGAAGTCAATGGGAGTTTTCTCCTGGATTTCAGTGGGGCCAAGATTTTAACCACAAAACATAAAAATATTAGAATCATAGCCTATCAAGAAAAATAGCTATGAACTCAGGAGAGCACGATAACAAGGTCTTAATTTCTTTGTTATTTTTGCTTTTATGTTAGAATTTATCCCCTTCACCTCTCTGGTAGAAAAGAGAGTAAAAAACTCCAGCTAGAGCAATGCAGAAGGGGTGTGTGTTGACTCTCTGGCATCATTCTTACCCTCACCCGTCCCACTCTTCTGATCTTCAGTGGATGCTTTGCAGGGCTCTAATTCCCCAGGTGTGGAAAAGAGTGGGTTAGAAAAGATGAGGGATAGGGATCAAAGGACAACCAATCTGTGCAGTATTGTCCTGTCTCAACCCTGTGGGGGTTCTGTGTCCAATTAATGCTGACTGGACCATCATTCATGTAGAGGGGGGTCCCCTCTATATTCTGAAATAGATCTTTTGGCCCATGATATTTAAGTTCTTTATATAATATACAGCTCTGTTGTAACTAGAGGTTGGCTTGGACTTTTATTGAAACCCCACCTTTTTTAGAGGTAAGAATAAATGAGAGTCATAGGGTTCATCTACACAGCCCGTGGCAGTGAGCCTCCCAGACAGGACTGACAGACTTGGGCTTGTAGGGCTCACACTAGTGCTCTAAAAATAGCTGTGTAGACAGCACTCTGAAGTTGTGGCTTGGACTGGAGCTCAGGTTTTGAAGCCCATGCCCCCACTCTAGGCTCCAGCCCAAGCTGCAACTTCAAAGCGCCATTGATGAATCTATTTTTAGACTCAGGCATGCGCTAGAATTCTATCAGCCCAGGCTCGGCAGCTCATTGCCACAGGGGGTGTACACATACCCACAGAGTTTAAGGCTAGAAGGGACCACCAGATCATCTAGTCTGACCTCCTGAATATCACAGGACACATCACCACTCAGTACCCACATGCTAAACCCAACAACCAAAATCAAAGTATTACAGCCTATAGGAGACTAGACTAGTATATGCTACAGACAGAAAAGAGAGGGGTCTGAGGTGCACCAATGAATGAAGCCCCTACAATGGCAAGGAAATAATTCAATGAGCTATACCCAGATAACCCTGGCAAGTAACCCATACCCACACGCTGCACAGAAAGGTGAAAAAATCCCCATGTCTCTGCCAAAGTGACTTGGGGAAAAATTTGGTCTTGACCCCACATATAACGATCAGTTAGACCCAGGGTGGATAAAAATCAATGATTTTTTAAAAAAAAACATATTTTTTTAATTTAAATTGGATTTTTTGATAAAATGCTTTTTGAGGAAAAAACCTATCTAAAGATAGTTTTAATTAAAATACATTATAGCTCAAAGATATCTCATCATGGAATAGGGATTATAAATTCTAATTCTATAGTATGAGACAATATATTCATGTAATGTTTAAGAAAAGTTTTGTAAATGAGTTCCAATAGTTCATGGATTAGGGATCCAATCTTACAGGGTTCCAGGGGCTTCTGTACAGATTATTTAGGTTAATCTTTCTATCTACTCAATGGGACACAGTGCTAAATCTAGAAGACACTGTCAGAGATGCTTAGTTTTGCAGTTCTCAAACTGTGGATTCGTGTCTCCAGAGATAACATGCTTGTTAACAGCAAAAATGTTTTAAATAAATAAATAAATAAATAGAAGTGAGAAATAACAGACCTCAACCCTATTGTCCCTCTGCAAATTTGTGTACACAGAGTCAATCCCTTACCTCTCTCTAAAAGTACAAAGTTTCAAAAAGCTCAATGAATAGAAGCTTGTTGGGGGCGGAATAGATCTAGACAAGAAGAAGTCTGGAGATAAATGTGAGAAGGGAGGGACAGGCAGTAGAAACCAAAGTGGAACTGTTTGAGCAGCATATTCTAGAAGTCTTGAGGTCTTCCTGAGTGTAGCCTTCATTGATTTGAGATCTACCATACCATTCTCTCACTAGAAGGGAAAACCTATAACGGCAGCAGGCTATAAAAGAGACCTAGTTTGGGTCTCATCTATCTCTGAGTTGTGAAGAATACGTATTAAGGTTATAACAACCAACAAGAATGCACTTTTATGTAGAAATCCATGATTAAATCGAGTCTTCCTGACTCGTGATTTAAATCAAATCCACCCTGGTTAGAGCTTGTGCATGTGTGCAAGAACCAGACAGCCAAGCCCCTGACAGAATGCTCAGTGCCACCTCAGTTCAATAGCTCATTCCGTCCAGAGTCCCATCTCCAGCTGTGGCCGTATCTGAGGTTTCAGAGAAAGGAGATAAAAAAAAAAAAACACTGGAAGGAAAACAATCTCTTCCTGACCACTGTAGGTAGCCAGCTGAAGACCTGAAGCATAAGTTTTTAGGAACATAAACCGGAAGTGAGCCCCAGAGCTACCGAGCCCTGTTTCTTACCATCATAAGCCACCCCATCCTACAATCACACACATAAATTTGTCTAGCTGTCTTTGGAAACCAATTAAGTTGTTTGCCTCCACAACCCTTATTGGGAGGCTGTTCCAGAACCTCACCCCTCTAATAGTTAGAAATCATCTTCTAATTTCCAGCCTGAATTTGTTCATGCTCAATCCAGTTATTCAGCTGAGTCTCAGAACTGTAAAGTATTGCTTGCCTACACCAAAACAACAGAGGGCATACAAACAGAGTTGTACAATTCTCCGTGAGGAGAATTCCACAAACATTTATAAATATGCAATTAACTAGTATCTGTTCTAGTCTATTGGCTACATAATGCAAGGCTTTGTTTTTAAAATTTCCTAAACAAATATTTAGCTGAGATGGTCCAATCTACTGGGTATACAGTACACATTTTGAAGAAGGAAAAAAAAACAGCCAATTATGTGTTTATTGTAATGTATTTTGTAAATAATGTACTTTTTAAAACCTGGTGACATATTTATCTGAAAAACCTTAATAGTTCTGAAAAGAGTTGTTCCAACCTCTTGCGTAAATGCCAGCATTTTATATTTTTCTAACAAAACACTCATCTATACAGAGCAGGGTGGATTGGTCTAAATCACAGATTTTAATCATGATTTAAATCAGCAAGCAGGAAAATTTTATTTAAAAAAATAATTTTAATCTTATTTTGCATTTGTACTTTTCAGTTATTTCCCTAAACAAAGGGTCATTTGCATTGGTTAGTACAACCACTCACACATGGTGAATTGTGAATTTACACTAAATTTGATTCTTTTTGCTATCCACATTTATTCAAGCAATTATATACCTTAACATGCATTTATTCAGATTCCTAATTTTAACATTTTTTAATTATGTTAGAAAATGGTGATGACACATTTTTTATTAGACTATTTCTTTTACTCAGAATTTGTGTCAAACTGCATTTGGGCAGAAATTGGAATTCAATTAAAAATGTATAAAACCAGCATTTTAAAATCATGTTATTAATTAAATAAAACTATTTTAAATGTGCTTGATACGTAACAAAAAAAGTAAGTTTATCAAAAGTAACTGGTTTAATAAATACAGAAAGTATTACTGGACTTAGTGAATTGACTGATTGTTTCTGGTTACCAGGGGCCAGATTTTCAAAGGGATTTAGGTGCTTAAAGATGCAGATAGGTGCCAAGTGGGATTGTCCCAGACAGGAAGGAAGAAAGACAAGATGCAAGGGATGTGGTTTGATTAGGCTGCAACTTTATTAACTTAACTCATATGGGAACTATCTAACAATAACTCGTATAGTGTAGGTCACCATTCCTTCCTAATCACTTGTACCTGATGGAGAGCTGCCATCACCCCCGACTCCTCCACAGCTTGTCCTCAACCTGTTGCTGTGACCCCAACACCCATATGAGGACTAAGGGGCTGGAGAAAGAGGGTTCTCTCCTCGCAGCACCAGACACTAAACTCTGCAACTGTGTTCCCCAGTTTCTTCAGGGGATGCCTTCCCGTAATCCACTTCCAACTCTCGTTTATGGGAACTTTATGGAATGACTATTTGCACTGGACACCTCCCAAGATGTAACAATCTGACCCCTAATTCCTCATTTACCCCACTGTGTGGAAGGTGAAAAAATCCAACCCTGCTCCAGCCCATCTTGCAGTGAGAGAATATTTCGTTTCCAGTACCAAAAAAGGCAACTAACATGATGTCCCCAGCAGACGAAAACCAAAACCAACCAACCAAACAAACAAAAAAACCTGGCTTTATGCTAATCCCAAGGGTGAGAGGTTCTAATCTGGTGTGAGAGGGGACTCAGGCTGGAGGCTTAGTGTGATGGGGTACACACATCCCACATTGGGCAACAAGGGGTTAAGAACTACTCTGAGCCCAGTCAGCCTTGCTCTGCCATGCCTGTAGCAAATGAACCAAATAAAGGAGGATATAAAAGTCAGGGGAACAGCTCATTTGGTGGCAGACCAGGAAAGAGAGCAGACCTGCAACCTGCAGCAGAGGAGAGCAGAGGGAAGGCAGAATGTCTCCCTAAACTGCACAAAGGTACCTCCCTGAGGGAAGGCAAGGCCTGCTGCAGAGACAGCCTAAGAGGGAATCATTCACCTCTCCCCCTCATATGAACTCTGGATTTGGTTAATCCCCACCCCAGGAGTGTGGGCCATACTGTAGGAGGAGGCAGTTGCTGCCTGAGAGAGAGAAAAGGTGACTTTGCTACACGCAACCACCAGGAGGAGCCTTGTGGTGAGCAACCCTCATGCTGCCTTAACCCAGATGGCAACCTTGGGAAAACCACGGGGGGGAAGAGACAGGAAGTGGCCCAGGGACAGCAGCCTTAAGCATCCCCTGGCTGTCGGATCACTGATAGCCCTCATAGGTCCTTGAGTCAGAGCCCAGGAATGGGAGGGCCCCAGCTTCTCTACCAATAACACCCTGGCACATCACGGGCCTAAGTCCTGACCACTAGGTGATGTTCTCCTACCAAGCACCCCGGCCGAGGACCCTCTCAGGCAGGGTTTATATTCCTGCCCCCAAGTGAGCGAAGGCTTATCTGAGGCCCACTAGCCTGCCCTGCAGCTCACCTGATACCTCCTTCTGCTTCCTGGTCAGCCACCTCCCAACTCTTGAGGAAGGATGAACCACTACCCTTTCTTACAGCCAGTCCAAAACAAGATCCCTTGTCTTGCAATTACAATGGTTGCATTTTCAAAAGCACTTAAGCAGGTTCTGTGCCTAACTCGCACTGAAATCAAAATCAATAGGAGTTAGTATCTAACTTGCATAGGCATTTTTGAAAATCCTACCAGGCACCTATCTGTACCTGTAGGTGCCTAAATACCTTCTAAGATCTGGCACCAGTTTTTTAGACCTTTTACTAGAATTTGTCTTCCATCTGTTTTTTATTAATAGGGCTTGTCTTTAGTGCAGTATTAGTGCAAGTGATCTACATGCTAGTTATCTCCTCTTGAGTTAGTTTAGCTCGAGTGAGAGTGTTCACACCGCGAAACAATACTTGAGCTGCAGACAGTGACTGCATTAGCAACTCAGAGTAGCATCCCCAACTGCATTACTAGCTCCAGCATCTGCAGCACTTGAGCTTTAACCCATATCCCCTGATGGGCCAACTAGCTGGAGTTTAAAGCACCACTTAACTCTAGCTAGAGATTGTTATGTGTCAGCAAGATCAGGCTAGGGGCAAGAGTCTAGTTATACCTCGTGCTAACATTACAGTGAAGACAAGCCCATAGATGGGAAGAGGAAAACAAGCTTTCCTGCTTTTTCAATTCCCAGAAGGTTTCTCAACTTTGAATGAACTAATCCAAATGAAGAAAATATTCTGTCTGCACCTGCTAGCTAAACTGAAACCTAAAGCAATTAAGGCAAAAGCTTTTCTGCAAAACAAAAACCAGAAGTACTTACAACTGGGAAACATAAATGCCAGCATTTGCTCTGTTGTAAAGATAGAAAATAACAGAGATATTTAATGCAGCAAGTTCTGGCCTTAACACAGATTGTCAAACTTTCATACTTAATTTTAAATAGCTTTATTTTTAAAATGAAAACAGAATTTAATTTAAATAAAAAATCTGATTTAAATAAAACATTCAGATATTTTGATTTTTTAAAAAAACCCTTGATTCTGATCCACCCTTCAATAAAACGTAAATACACCCCCCCACACACATTTAAGTAATCTTAAAGCAGCAACACTTCAGTTAATGTTAGTAAATTATAACAGAGTAAACTTTACACTGCTTTGAAAACCTACCTCTAAAGTTTCTTATTTATTGCAGTCTTGCAGTCCTTAACGGGACTACTCACATGAGTAAGGGACACAGGATGAGGCATTTAAAAAGCCAGTTACTTACCATCTCGTCACTGTTGTTCTTTGAGATGTGTTGCTCATGTCCAGTCCAATAGGTGTGTGCACATGCTGGATGCATGATCGTTGGAAGGTTTTACCCTAGTGGTACCCGTTGGGTTGGCTGTGGAGTGATGCCTTCATGGTGGCATATATAGGCCCCTGCCAACCCGCCACCTGCTCAGTTCCTTCTTGCTGGAATACTCCGACAAAGGGGAGGCAGGTAAGATTTAGAATGGACATGAGCAACTCATCTCAAAGAACAACAGTTACGAGATGGTAAGTAACCGTTTTTTCTTCTTCGAGTGCTTGCTCATGTCCATTCCAATAGGTGACTCCCAAGCAGTTTCAATGGAGGAGGGGTTGGAGTTCACTGAGTTGCTGACTGAAGTACTGCCCTGCCGAAGGCCGCATCGTCTCTCACCTGTTGAGTGACGGCATAGTGCGACATGAAGGTGTGGATGGAAGACCACTTTGCTGCCTTGCATATGTCCTGAATAGGGAGTTGCGTGAGGAATGTGGCAGAAGAAGCCTGCGCTCTTGTGGAGTGCGCCATCAATGCTAGGGCTGGAATCTTAGCCAAGTCGTAGCACGTTCTGATGCAGGACATGATCCACGATGAAATGTGCTGAGATGAGATGGGAAGCCCTTTCATCCTTTCGGTGATTGCAAGAAAGAGCTGTAGTGACTTATGAAATGGGCTTTGTGCGTTCAATATAAAAGGCTAGGGCACGCCTTATGTTCAGAGAATGGAGTACTCGCTCTATGTTGCTGGCATGAGGTTTAGGAAAGAATGCCAGTAGAAATATGTCCTGGTTTACATGAAAGTGTGAGACTGCCTTGGGTAGGAACGCTGGGTGAGGGTAGTTGCACCTTGTCTTTATAAAAAAAAAAGTGTAGGGGAGCTCGGAAGACAGCGTTCTGAGTTCAGAGACCCTTCTGGCTGAGGTTATGGCCACCAGAAAAGCCACCTTCCAGGACAGGTGGGATAGAGGGCAGGTTGCCATGGGCTCGAAAGGGGGCCCCATAAGTCTAGAGAAAACCAGGTTGAGATTCCACTGGGGAACGGGCTGCCGCACCTGCACATAAAGCCTGTCCAAGCCTTTGAGAAACCAATCAACCATGGGATTTCCAAAGACCGACATATCCGCCATACCTGGGTGGAAGGCCGAGATGGCAACCAGGTGCACCTTAATAGATGGTATCGCCAACCCCTGAAGGCTGGTCCAGCGGTCCCAACATGGTTGACTCTGGGAGGCCCACCGAGTCCAGTGTCGGTGGACTCCCGGGTCTGCGAGGTGTTGAGGAGAACCTGTACCTTCCCTCCACACCAGACACTTTAGAGGCCACGTGGGATCTGATTGCCAGGATGGCATAGTCCCCTGCCTTGCATTCCCAGGCACTGGTTCAGGTGCAGATGGCACAAGCCTGGGCTCATCAAGCAGCGTTGCTGTCCGGTACATCTGCTGCACCACTTCGGGCACCGATCGTGGCACTATCTGCGGCACTGATAGCGGCACCACCTATCCGGCACCAGGGTAAACCCACCATGATGCGGTGCCATTCCCCATCACCTTGGTACCGCTTCCTGCACTGTCAGGGTCCACCCCTCCCTGGTCAGACTCGGACTATTCCTCTGAGTCAGAGGTGGAATCGTTTCTGTCCCAAAACAGCTGTTACTGCTCAAGATCCCAGTACCGGTCTCGGCACCATAGAGCAGAGGACACCTCGGTACCGATGGTGTCCTGGCCACCCCAGTGGCAGGGCCCAGTACAATGGTCCTTTTGGACACCTTGGGCCTATCACTAGGCCCAAGGGCATAGTTCCAGGGTGGCATCAGTAGTTTCTGTTGCTTGTGGCACCCCACATGACGTCAATCGTCCCTGACACTGCCAGGGCTCCTGAGGACCCACCACAGGGTTCAGACTCCAGGCCTCCCACATTGGGTGCATTATCAGAGCTGCCAAAGCCTGTGGCTCCCACACCACCAGTTGCAGCAGCGGTGGATGGCCCTGAACATGTCACCTGACACTGTCCCACCTTGAGCCTCATCTTCTTTCTCGCTGGATGAGGGCAGTAGCAGGCACTACTACATCCCTCCCAGCAATGGACATGAAATCCCACCAGGACCTTCTTAGGAGGGTGGCCCAGAAACTCAATATCCAAATTGAGGAGGCTGTGGAGGACTCAGATCCGATAGTCGACATACTCACCCCAGAGTGTCCCCCCAAGCACTTACAAAAGCTACAAAACACCAGAAAGGTGCTCTGGCAGACCCCAGCCTCTATACCACCTATGGCTAGGGGCGTAGAGAGGCATTACTTTCGACCCACAAAGGGATAGGCGTACCTCTTCACCCAGCCCCAACCAGGGACCTTGGTGGTGGATGCAGCAAATCACAGGGACCGGCAGGGCCTGCCCCTAAAAATAAGGACCATCCTAGAGGAGGATAGAGTGGTGGCTAGAACCTCCCTCCAAGCTGCTTTTGGCTGTTTGGGCTTTCAGCGGCCCCTTGCGTGTTCACAAAGTGCATGGCAGTTGTGGCAGCCTTCCTCCACAAATGCCGTGTATAGGTCTTCCCGTACCTGGACGACTGGTTCATCAAGGGTGATTCTCGAATGCAAGTGCAAGAACACGAGGCATTGTCATGCACCACTTTCAGCAGGCTGAGGCTCATTCTGAACATGCCCAAGTCTACCCTAGCCCGAATCCAAAAAAATAGAATTTATTGGGGCTCTCCTGGACTCCACTCAAGCCAGACCTTCCCTGCCCAAGTCCCGGTTCCAAAGCATCTGGGGCATCATTGAGAGCTTCCGCCAGTTTCCAACAACTACAGCCAGAAACTGCATGAAGCGTGTGAGGAATATGGTGGCCTGGATATATGTAGTACAACACAGCAGATTGTGCCTTCACCCATTCCAGGCTTGGTTGGCGAAAGTATACAGACCCAGTCGGGACCCTCTGGACAGACTGGTTACCCTCCCGCCCCCGATTCTCAAGTCCCTCAGCTGGTGGCTACCTTCTATACCTGAAGGTATCCTGTTTGCTCTTCTTGGCAGGGGAACGGCCTCTTTCCACCTTTTTCTTCTTATGCAGCACCGGGGATTGTGATTGGTGTTGCACTGATGAGCCAGCCTTCTGTGCCGGGGAGTGGTGCCAATGCTCCTTAAGCGAGTCCTTCCTCAGTGCCAGGTTTCCCGCACTGAGGCCGGTGCGCTGTGCACCGAGGCTGCCAGTGCCGCCTCTTGTGCCGGTTGAGGCCGGAAAGCAGACTCCATTAAAAGGAGTTTCAGCCAATAGTCTCTCTCCCTTTTGGTTCTGGGCTTGAAGCCTCTGCAAATACTTCACTTGTCCTGAAAAAGTCCTTCTCCCAGGCCCTTCAGACAAACAGCGTGCGGATCCCATCTGGAAATAGGCTTACCACAGCTGTCACATGGCTTGAACCCCTGCAGCCGTGGCATGCCCCGGGGACGGGGAAAAACTTAGCAGGAGGGGGAATCCCCAACTTAAACTTACTAACTACAGTAATAATGATTAACAACTATGTACAGGAAAAACCACTAGGAAAGTTGGTCCTACGACCGTCACTGATGGTAAGCAGGAACTGAGCAGATGGCAGGTCGGCAGTGACCTATATACACTGCCATGAAGGTGCCACTCCAGGGGGCTCCACATCCGACCCGATGGGTACCACTAGGGTAAAACCTTCCGATGATCGTGCACATGACACGCACGCACACACCTTTTCGAATGGACATGAGCAAGCACTCAAAGAAGAACTGAAAGAAATTACTTGTAACCTCTTGAGATGGTGGGGAAACAATAATATATCTAAAAGGAGGGTTTGCCTTAACTTTAAGAATCATGCTTTTTTGCTATTATAAAACCAGATTCTTAGTAGATTTTTTTTCAGATAGATACAAAGGATTTTTACTACATTTGTCACTCATTTTAAGGTCTCAATTCAGCAAAGCACTTCAGTACATGCTTATCTTTATGCACATGAGCTTTCCAAACTCCATTTGCCAAACCACTTAAGCATATATTTAAGCCTCATTAAAATCATGCATCTTTTGCCCCATAAGCGTTACTATTTTAAACATATAATAGTGAGCCATTATTGTTGCTGTTGTTGTGTATCTCCCAGTATTTCCAGTGTAAAGACAACTTTATAAATCAGTTATTAAATTAAGGCTTAACTTAAACATGCCAGATAAAATCTAATCTTAGGGACATATGTCTATTTACCAAATGCAAAATAAATACATTTTGTCATCATTTATAGTGTATTAATAGCACTCCTATATTTAAACTTCTCTTTTCCATTTGATTTTGCAGGATGCTGCTCCATAACTTAGGCTATTAAAATATAAATGGCAGAGATATTCAGGTTTAAGAGGAGCAGTTGCTCATGCCTTTTTACACAAATCAGTGCTAAACTTAACCTAAGGTAACTTTGTTCAGAGTGGTTATGTTGTAAACTATGAAGAACATTTGACTGAGAACACATCACGTATTGTAATCTGTGGTATTGATAAAACTTGGCATTCTTTATCATTCATTTTCACATTCACCTAAAGTATGAAGAACTATATAAAAGATCCTTCAGAATCTATATTTTATGTTGTTAATGTTGACTCACTAGGATTTAAATATTAACAGATTCTAGGTGAGGCCATATAACTAAATTAGAACAAGCACAAGTTCATTCTCACTCCCACATGCTTACTCTCTTCTTCTTCATTCAATTTACAAGTATGGCAGGGAAAGCAGGCATGTTAGCTCAACAGGAATACTGACAAATCTTTTTGCAGAAAGTAATTGACTAGGAAAGTGAAAATTCAAACCTCGGTAGCAGAGAACTACAGGACAAAAAGTTAACATTTCTTAAATAAATAAAGGAAATATATAGAAGAGTTTATAGAGCGTGCAAACAATCATGAAT
Source organism: Eretmochelys imbricata (assembly GCF_965152235.1). NCBI lineage: Eukaryota > Metazoa > Chordata > Testudines > Cheloniidae > Eretmochelys > Eretmochelys imbricata. The sequence goes on along the minus strand of NC_135572.1, from coordinate 311,224,618 downwards.
GTCAGATTTTTACTCTAACTGAATACTTGTCAAGGTAAGGTAAGTTAAGTTAATCCTTTTTATTTAGATATCTAACTTTCATATGTACACTTACTAACTAAAACACATTTAAGAAACATTAAACCATCAAGAACAAAGGAATTTTGAATGTAGGTCCAACTCCATTCTTAAAATGACTAGTTTGTGTGTAGAATTTTTCAACACATACAGTGTGAGACATAACACAATTTTGGGGATCCTTGTAACACCTGGGTGGAATAAAATGAATACATCAACCTTACCATTTCCTTGCTCCTTGACTTAAGGTAGAATGTCAATGTTTTGGAACACATTTTGTAGTTTACATTTCATATTGCACCTTGTGGGTTTGTTATTTCTTTCCTAAAAGGATTATTCCTATGTCAGGGCACAAAAATGACCTTTGACTACTGCAAAAGGGGCTGTGGAAATTATACTTCTGATTTCAAATGGAAGTTCCAGATCCTAAACCTGCAGTTCTCCTATATCTGCAGGGACCTTGTGAGATCCACTAAAGGAAGGAGATTTTTCATATCCATACATTGGGGTTGTGGACTATAACATTCAACAGTATGGATCAATAAGCATCTCTTTGCTGTTTGAACTTGCTAGGCAGAGTGATTAATCACATTTAAATCTCCAAAATTCTCTCTCCATTCTGCTGCACTCGTTCTGCAGAGTCAAATTTGTGCTTTTCTTTCCAATGTATTGAATGGGAACCTAAACTACAAAGGGGTCAGGGTTTTTTTCCATGTTTATTTTGAATCCCAGACAGAATTCATTCACTTGGGCCACTGTATCTCAGGTGTCTGACTGTGACAACCTCTTCACCAGCCAGAAATCCTCAAGGCAGATATTCACTAAGTGCTTGTCTACACTTAAAATGCTACAGAGGCACAGCTGTGCTGCTGTAGCACTTCAGTATAGATACCACCTGTGCCAACAGGAAGGGTTCTCCTGTTGGCATAGATAAGCCACTTCCCCAAGAGGTGGTAGCTAGGTTGATGGGAGAATTTTTGCCTCAACCTAGTGATGTTTACATGGGGACTTAGTTCTCTTAACTTTGCCACTCACTCTTTAGTGATGTAGTTATGCCAACCTAATTTTCTAGTAAAGACCAGGCCTAAGATCTTGCTTTCATTGAGGGCTGCTGATTCCTTCAGAAATATTTTTGTTAATACCTTAGTGCTGAAGCAAGAGCAAAAGTGATGAAGGACTATCAGAAATATCTTGTCTGAAATCCAAACAGATATTTCCAATAGAAGAATCAGTATGTGAAGGTACATGTCTTTTAGATTTATTTACACGGGTAATTTGCTCCACAGTTAGCTATGTCAGATCAAGGGATTGCATCTTAAATGTTTTGTACTGGATAAAATTATTCAGCTGTTTGAGGTCTAGGACTGGGTGGTTCCCCTACATCTTTAGATGACTGCAAAAGAGAGAGAATAGGTTCCTTTTCCTCTTCTCTCCTGAGTGACTGGACATATATGCATCCAATTCCAGTACATGATGTATGGTTTCTGTTACCCAGGGCTGGCTCTAGGATTTTTGCCACCCCAAGCAAAAAAAATTTTGGCCAGCCCCTGCTTTTTTTTCATGCCCCCCACCCCAACTCTGCCCCTTCCCCATAATCCCCGGCCCAGCCTCCTCTCCCGGGCGTGCTGCATTCCCCCCACATTGCTTCCTGCGGCTCCCCCCGGCCCTAGCTCACCTCCGCTCCGCCTGCTCCCCAGAACACGCCGCCGCTCCGCTTCTCCCTGCTCCCTCTCAGGCGAGGGAGAGGCAGTGTGTTCAGGGGAGCAGGCGGAGCGGAGGTGAGCAAGGGTGAAGGGGGGGAGTGCAGGAAGTAACGGGGCGAGGGTAGAGGAACCGCTCCCCACCCCAGCTCACCTCCGCTCCACCACTGCCGCCTCCCTTGAGCGCGCCGCCACTCGGGTTCTCCTCCCTCCCTCCCAGGCTTGCCGCGCCAAACAGCTGTTTTGCACGCGGCAAGCCTGGGAGGGAGGGGGAGAAGCAGAGTGGCGGCGGCACGCTCAGGGGAGCAGGCCAAGGTGGAGCGGAGGCGAGCTGGGACGGCGGGGGCACATTTCTAGGGGCGGCATGGCCGGTGCCGAAATGCTGCCCCTCGAGATGTGCCACCCCAAGTACCTGCTTGTTTTGCTGGTGCCTAGAGCCAGCCCTGTTGTTACCCTTTGGTTTTTGTTTTGTTTTGTTTGGTGGGGTGAGGCGAAGGAAGCAGAGAAGGGATGCAACAAAGTGTCAGAGGAAGAAAAGGAATCTCTGTGTCATTTTTCATCATGGAAAGGAACTACCAGTCTGAAGTGATTTTCATCCCTCTCACACATGAGTTTCAGCATCTTAGAGGAATTTCCAGGTGGAGGTAAATACTGGCGCACAAGCAAAATCTATTGTGCAGACTTGTGTATATCGATATCTAACTCCAGTAGCCCTGAAGCTGTCTTTAGGAGAACAGGAAAACCCTATCCTGATCGTTATAGGATTTAGCTGAGGTGACTTTGGGTTAGGGGCTTACTTGCAAGGAACAATATTTTAGGATTGTTTTTCATGACCATATCTTCCCAGAGAGGATAGGCCATAATGGAGCATAGCTCCAAAGTCACCAATCCATGGATTCAATCAGAGGAAATTATGAATTACAATGGTGTCTGCCATCATAGCCAATTCATTAGACATTGTGAACATACATAATAAAGCACACGCCCTGTCCCACAGACCTCACAATCTTAATGAGAGACAACAGGTGGATAATACAGGCACACATACACTATGAAGACAACTATAAACTTACAAAATAAATCAACAAACTTTTCCCAGCAAGTTTCTCAGAGCAATTTCCATCCCCCTTATTTCAACAATCAGTGCACCCCTTTTGAAGTAGCCTAGGAAAAAAGCCAGGCTTTGCAGCATTTCCTAAATGTCAACACTCTTGGGCTCTATTGCACCAAGGGAGAAAGTTATTTCCAGACTTTCCACATCAGAGCCCTCATCAAAAATGAGGTACTACCAATCAAAACCTGGTCCAGTCCCATTCTCTGGATGGAGATGTGTCGGTTGTGAGGGGATCCAACCACTGAATCTGAGGTGTTGCTAAGCTTTCTGGGTCATGACTGATCACTCTCTGTTGCTCTAGGTCACTCAGGCACACACCACAGGTACACACTCTGCGTCTGCAGTGGGACCCTGCAATCTTGCCGCCTGCACCCCAGAATCCGTGCCTCAGCCCTCCCGACCCCTAGTTGCATAGACATGTTTCCCCCACAGTCCACTTGGCTGTCAGAACTCTGTTTTTTTCCTATTTACACTCTTTAGGGACCATGTGGCTGTACAGCTCGGAGACACAGGCTAGCAATATAATTTCTTAAAATACACATTTTACTCTTTAAAAGCACAAAACAGTTACAGATCAATGAAAAACAACAAACTCCTGAACGCAATCCATACTTCGTGTGATCTTAGCCCTTTTTGCGAGTCCCTGGGTTTGGTCCAAGTCCTTAGGAGAGGCAAAATCCTCCATTTCTCCTTCAGGGCCTGCTGTTTCTGCCAATGGAATGGCTCCTTAGAACACAGAGCTCTGCTGCTTTTTTAAAAACACAGTTTCCGACATGTGGCCAGACTCAGATACACCTCCCCTCAAGCCACGCAGAGTTATTGCAAATCTCCAACCAGCAGCCAAATACAATCTCATTGTTCACAAGAAAGGGTCCACGAGCTAAGAGTCATTAAAAAAAGTTAATGACCTCTGCTTGTCCTCCAAGTGGCTCCCTCTGCAATAGTTCTCCATGCCCCCTCCTAGACAGAGCAGATGTCAGTCGTTCATCACAAACAGTTTGTCCATATACAGATCTAAACTGGAATACCAAATGGTTGGCAGAGTTTGGTACAGCACATAAATTAGATGACATCACTGCATAGAGGTCTACCCCAATCTATCACACTGCCAACCCTCATGTTTAAACCAAGGAGCTGCTAATTTAAAACTGCCAAACTAAATTATTGTGGTATCACACAAGAATAGAGGTGGCCTCTGAAACTGACAGGGTGAAAACCATTTGAGGCTTACAGGTCCAATGATCCTCTGCAATTGCACCTAGAGTGAAATTAGAAACCACCAGACTACACACTCCCTTCACAAAAACAGTCATAATGGAGTATGCCACTTTCTGCATTTGGTGCTTGGTCATATAAGGTGATAACCAATATGGCTGTGACCTAATAAAACATTTAATCATATGCTTTAATTTAAGCACATGAATAGTCTAATTAATTAAAGGTAAGCACTAGCTTATGTGCTTCACTGAATCATAGTCAGAATACTCAGCACCTTGTAGGATTGAGCGCTAGATGAAGTTTCCAAATGATTTAAGTTGTAGCCCCATCTAGAACCATTGCCATTTTTCAGTCTCAAGGTGACAAAGACATGGTTAGCGAAGTCCTCACCTGAAAGTGAAGCTTACAACCTTCTCACCTTCAGTTTAAAGAAACGGCAAAACTAATCACCTTCCAGTTGTCTAGTACTCTGCCTGATAGCAAAGGAAAGAATGGATATCTATGGCAAGAATTGTCATATGTGCATAGATTTTAAGGCAAGGGACTATTCTGATAATTGAGTCTGATATCTTGCATAACAGAGGCCACAGAAATTCACCCAGTACATATATGGGAGTTGGGTGCCAAACTCCCTTAGACTCCTTTGAAGATCCTAGATTATATTACCAAATGGATTTTCTGTACTATAATTATTTTTGTATTATGGAGTTCTTTTACAATAAACAATAGAAGTTTATTAATTTACAATGCAAAAGCCTGCAGATGGGGGAGGGGAGGAAGGATTTTTGACACTGGAATAAGGATAATGACACTGTGAATAAGACCTCCAAAGTTAGATCTTTATTTTGCTTTTCTGTTTATAATTTAGAAATGTATGGGACCATTTTAATAGTTGCCTTGTGGGACCCAGGTCTTATAAATAGTCAGTAGACCTTTTGCACAGAAATTATTCTGCTTCTTTAAGGAACAAGTCTGTGACCACCTAAAAGTAGTTTAATCACATTTTTAGTATGAAGTTTATAATGGCCATGCTAGATTGACTGTCCTAATTCTATGGTGTTTTCTGTGTGTATGCTTATATACTGTGACAAAGTTCCTCCTCTGCCTTGATGGGTCCTGCGCTTATTGGCGGATTTGCTTGCCTCAGAGATTCATGGCAATCCTCAGTTTGGCCACTTTTGCAAGTGGCTCAAACCTGCCGTGCACTCAGCTAACCTCATCACTGGCCAGCATGGGGAAAAGGAAGGAGAACAATCCCCAGAGTCTCTGCTGGTCCACCTAGTGGGTCAGGGGACAGGCCAGGGACCTTTCCCTCTGGTGGGGCCCACAGTCCAGGTCAACTCCTCCTGTATCCAATAGGGAGTTGAGGAGATGGTGGAACCCAGGCCCGCCCTCTACTCCGGGTTCCAGCCCAGGGCCCTGTGGATCACAGCTGTCTATAGTGTTTCGTGTAACACCTGTGTGACAGCTACAACTCCCTGGGCTACTTCCCCATGGCCTCCTCCCAACACCTTCTGTATCCTCACCACAGGACCTTCCTCCTGATACCAGATAGCATTTGTACTCCTCAATCCTCCAGCAGCACATCCTCTCACTCTCAATTCCTTGCGCGTTCCTCACTGACTGAAGTGAGGTCCTTTTTAATCCAGGGGCCCTGATTAGCCTGACTTAATTGATGCTAGCAGCTTCTTAATTGGCTCCAGGTGTCCTAATTAGCCTGCCTTAATTGGTTCCAGCAAGTTCCTGATTGTTCTGGAACTGCCCCGTTACCATACACAGGGGAAAGGGACCTGCTTAACCTGGGGCTAATATATCTGCCTTCCATCACTCTCCTGTAGACCCGGATCCCAATAGGATCACTGTCCTGTAGCCATCTGGCCTGACCCTGTCACTATACACATTATGATTGGGGCCCTACCAAATTCATGGCCATGAAAAATGCGCCACAGACCATGAAATCTGGTCTTTTGTGTGCTTTTACCCTGCCTTATTCAGATTTCATGGGGGACACCAGCATTTCTCAAATTGGGGGTCCTGACCCAAAAGGGAGTTGCAGAGGGGTCACAAGGTTATTTTAGGGGGGGTCATGTTATTACCACCCTTACTTACATCCTGCCTTCCAAGCTGGGCAGCCAGACAGAGGTGGCTGTTGGCTGGATACTCAGCTCTGAAGGCAACGCCCTGCCAGCAGCAGCACAGAAGTAAGGGTGGCAAATATCATACCATGCCACCCTTATTTCTGTGCTGCTGCCTTCGGAGCTGGGCGGCCGGACAGTGGTGGCTGCTGACTGAGGGCCGAGCTCTGAAGGCAGTAGAGCAGAGGTAAGGGTGGCAATACCATATCATGCCATCCTTACTCCTGTGCTGCTGCTGGCAGTGGCTCTGCCTTCAGAGCTGGGCTCCTGGCCAGCAGCCACCACTTTCCAGCTAATCAGCTCTGAAGGCAGTGCCACCACTAGCAGCAGAGAAGAAGTAAGGGTAGCAATATCGCAACCCACCCTACAATAACCTTAACCCCTCTCCCACCACTACCAAACGTCTTTTGGGGTCAGGAACCCTACAATGATAACACCGTGAAATTTCATATGTAAATACCTGAAATCATGAAATTTATGATTTTTAAAACCCTATGATCATAAAATTGACCAAAATGGACCGTGAGTTTGGTAGGGCCCTAATTATGATACACTCTAATTACATGGTCACATACTCTTTCTCAAATTAGATAATACATCTTAGAGAAAACCAAGCACTTGTGATAATGTCTATAATATTTGAAGAACCAGTATCACCAAAGGGGGAAGTGCTGGCTCAAAGGAGCCAAAGCTGGCATGCAAAAGTGGGGATTAGAAGCTGAGTGGGGAAAATCCATCATCAAACAAGGGACTGGGTGGGAAAGAGAGCCAGACAACAAAGGGAAGGCACAGAAGAACATGGAGTGGAGCAGAGAGGAAGAAAACGGAGCCAGCACTGGTGGGGACAATCAGCAGAAGGTATGGGAGAAAGAAGAGAGAATCAGTGGTGAGGGAAGAGACCAAAACAGCAAGAGGAGGGATATGTTCAAAGACAAGGTAATTAGTTGACAGAATGAAAAAAAATGCCCACATTAATAAAATGAATATCGAGTGATTCAGAGGTCAAAACCAGTAACATTTACTGCCCCCTGGGGAAACAGCTCTTTTACATTTAGTATTCTGCCTGCAGCTACTCTGGACAATATTTACTGTTACTGCCCTCACAGCCAGTTGTTTTATTAATTAATATCTAATATCCAATATGAAACTTTACATTATGAATAAAAAAACATGGAGACTTGCTACTAAGCAATGTAACACTAAATGTTTAATCCAGCCTCAAATTGCCTCTGTTGCAGCAGAGGCGCCACAGCTATGCAAAGTACTCTTTATTTCAAGTGGTACCTTCCTTCTCGAGTGCAGATATATAAAGTAATGTTCAGCCTTGTGTGCATACCCATACATGCTGCCTTCTCAAACATGGAGTCTCTTGCTCCGCCCAGCCTGTCTTCCATACATTGATATTAGGCTCTGAGGACCTTCAAACGGTCTTCTGACATCCGAATCTGCATGAGGGAGTTGGAAGGAGGAAAGAGGCGTTTCTTCCTTGATTGACTGTCCGATCTACAGAATGTTTTAAACTTTATGTTCAATAGGCTGATTTTTTTCCTCTGCAAACTGCCTTGGTGTACAAGCTGCATAAATGACTTTCTTGCCTACCTCATAAAAATGTGCTTATTTTATTTTAAGGAGTTCCTTTTATGTACACTTACACACATACAAATCCTTCTCCTTTCTGCTCTGGAGCCTAAAAAATATGAAAGTGAAAAATAACCTACACTCAGTATACTTACATTGCAAGCTGCTGAAATGATTTTTCACTGAAATGAAGAAAAGATACAAGAGAGAGCCTTCTCTTGTACCAAAAGTCTTTACTAGTTTTCACTGCTGGCATTTCTGTATATAAATTATCAACACCGAATAATTTATTTTGATATTTATCTCATTTCAAATGTCATTAAAATTGGTTTCACACTGTCAGTTAGAACAGAGTGGAAAAACAAAATTTTGGTTCAATTTTTCAATATAGGCTCTATTTTCATGTTATGATGACTTCAACATTTTCCTTTACTTCAGTGCATTCTTTGATACTGAGGACGAACAATCTTGGTATCTTCACTGCCATTACTGTATTGGTATCAAGTCCCGTCCTGTTTTGTTTATACCTATGAAAAAGCTCTCTTGGTCACTGAATCTGGTGGTGCTTCTTTCTCATTACCATGAACCCTCCACTGTGGAGTTTTACAAAGTTCAGTTATAGGAATCCTACTCTTTTTGTACCTACCATCTTCTTCTTCTTGGACACATTATTTCTAGTTCTGCCTTTACATTTTACACTTATAATCAAATGTTTTTGAAGAATCAAGATCCTTTGAAATCTCTAATTTCCCTTTCCTGTCTTTGTGCTTGATCCAAATTCATTCGGCTTAACTGTCTGAATGAGAGAAATGTTTCTCACGGGCAAAAAGAACATCCTCGAACACAATTATATCATGTTTATCTCTCTTCTTGACTCAGATCTCCCATTCACCTTCACTGCCCATTGCATCATCTTTAACAGTGAATTTTTAATCCCCTCCCACAATGTCCATGTCTACTAATGTACTTCTCACTGCCTTTATAACAATGGTTATTTTGGACCCAATTGAGAGCCTACAGAACTTTAAAGAAAAAAAAAAGCTTTCTAATGGCTTCAATTGATATTGGATGAAGCCCCTTGATGGTAATTTTGACTCCACCTCTTCTGAAATTCTCTTCCACTATCTGTGTTCATTGAACAATGCAGTTCCCTCCTCTATAGTCTACCCTAGTGTCAGCTCTCTAGACTCCAGTGAATGCAGAATACTGCTGCCTACCTTTGCATACATACCAAAGAATCATGATAACATCTTTCCTATTCTCAGAAACTTATCTGTCTCCCTAATCATTTCAAGATCCAGTTCAAAAGTGCCTACCTTATTTTTAAAATCCTCCATGGACTTACTTCAGCCTCTCATACAGGCCTTGTCTCTCTAGACACCCATAACCAATTGTGCCACTAACCTAGCAATTTACACATACTCTCCACTGTTCCTGCATTCTGCTCATCAACTCCACCTATTTTCAAACTGAATCTGCAGTTGCACTGTCATCTTTTAAGGAATATAGGCCAAATTCAGCCCTGTAATAAGTGAAAGTAAGTAGAAGTTTTACTTGCTTACTCCAAGTCTGATATTTGGCCCTATATGTTATTCCCTATCTGCTACAAAGCTGCCAACAAAATAGAACCGTGTAGATACAGACAGCCTCAAAGAGGAACAGTTAAGGAAATTTTGATACATGCAA
>NC_135572.1:311200130-311210130 GCF_965152235.1 Eretmochelys imbricata | reverse complement strand
TTTTTGGCTATTAATTTTCTGATAATACCACAAAATTTAAATAAGAAAAAAAACTTTGAACTGGTTACATCCATTGTATCACATTTTCAATATTAAAACTATATGTTCACTTTAACAATATTTACAGGTTGATAAATATCAGCACTAGGATAAAAAGCTGCTTACAGTGTAGCCATATATCTTTAAAGCCGACCTGATGACTTGTGAAAGTACCCAAACCATTTATCATCAAGTACATATAACAATATATTATAGAATACTGTCAATCTGTCTTGATACATGGATGAAGAATAACTGTCTTATTTAAGTCAAACTTCCCAATCCTATATAAGCATCACAGCAATATAATTAATCAAGCCAAAACCAGGACTGTCCAAACTCCAAAAAAATTCCACACAAAAGCCTCAATGGAGACAGATATTTTAACTTGGTTTACTTTAAGTAAATCTACCAGTTTCTGATCAATCAAATGTTGAACAAGATGTTTCAGCTAACCGATCAGTCCTATCTCATTAAGCAATTTAAAGTAATCTCAGTTACTCCTTGTATATAAGCGTCAATCATCATGTTTAACTTTAACCAGTAAATATTCATGCCAAGTTGAAAAACTCATCTCTTAATTCTACTTTGCTCAATTACCTGTTCTGTTGTATTAGCAACACTTTAACTAACTGTCCAGTTGCAGGAAATACACTTATGTTAAAAGCAACAGCAATTCACATTATTATTTACACATAAGAGATAGAACCACGATAAACAATGAGTTTATTTTAAGGCTCACATTAAGGTGACACAGGGAAGCCAGAAAAAACAAACAAACCCTAAATTATGACATTAGTACATTGGATTTCTGCAAGTGCATATTAAAAAAAAAAAAACAAAGAAAAATAAATACAGATTTATTGTACTTTTAAATATCTGTCTAGTAACTCACATAAGAAAAGTATTGATCTAGAAAGTTACTACAATGGTAACAATAAACACAGCTTACATTTTTCTTTTAAATAACATTTAAGGGGGAAAATACAAAGAAATGTAGTATAAAGATATGCAAATCACCTAAAGGACATCACATTCCATGTTTACGTTTTACTTCAACATGTTCTGTAGAAGGATTTATACACCAAACTCAGGTGGTTTTTAAATCCTATGGTGCAGACCCTATCATAAAATGCCTCCTGAGTCCTATTAAGTGTACCCACAGTTTTACTTTGCCTGTCTGCTTATTTAAGATATAATCACAGTTTTGAAGAAAAGATTGTCACTTCTAAGCCTGTCCCCTCAGAACCTGTCTGTTATTAATACTCTACTGGATATTTTCTTCGTCAATTGTTATTCTCTGTGGTCTTTGCAAATGCTATCTGCTGGAATCTGTGACTATATGGACAAATGAGCTACAAACATCTAGGGCTGCTGCTTTGAGTAACATGTAAGTGGCATATTATTCTGTTGATATGCTTTGTGGTGTTAAGCACTGCAGTTACATTTGGTTTTTAAATCATTTTTACATATTCAATGACCTATTTCTTAGAAGTTTAATAAATATTTAAACATTAACAATTTCAAATTGTTAAATAAAGGCACCTGCTTTTCATATGAAAATAATATAAAATGTAAAAAAGATATAGTTTTAAGACATCTAAGTATTTAGGGGGCACTGAAAAATACATTTCCTCACACTGTAATACAGTAAGTGTTCAGCTGTTAAAATAAAATACACTTGCAATTGAAAGAATGCACAGATGTAAGAGTCTTAACTTCTCAGATTTCAACCATAACTATTTTATTTAATTTTTCCACACTTTCTGTCATTATTGCAAATATTAAATAGTCAAAGTACCTAGTGAAACTGTTTAATTTTAGCATTAAGAACAACTAACTTTTAAAAGTCACTATGCCCTGGTGTTATCTCAGAGGCCCAAATTTGAGTAATTTATGTATACTACTATAAATGTTTTTCTTCCAAACCTGCTTTTTTAGATTGTTTCACATTAAGTGATGCTGCTTTCTCTTCAGTAAGCAAATCCAGGTGTTGCTAATAAAAAAAAAATCAATATTTACAAATTAAGGCGAAATCCTGAAAGATGCTGAGAGTGGGGGCCTAATTTACAGATATGAGTGAGTGTCGAAGGCATCCAGCAGCTTAAAAGAGGTGCTCAGCACCTCGGAAGATCAGTTCCCAGATGCTTACCAATTAAATTGATTTTGGCTTACACACTGGAGGCAAAGTAGAAGAGATTAAGTTTGCATATGGTTAGAAGGAAAATAAACCTTACAGTGACACAAAATTAATCAACTGTACTTGTTAATTAATTGACTTTTAATAGAAACACTCTTTTTAGTTGGTAAGCAGCTTATTTTTCTAGTTTTAGAAGCATAAACTGCAGTCAGATGGCATATACAAGAAACAAAACTTCAAAATGTCAAAATGGAAATATCTATATAAAAGTTTTTGCCTCCTTCTATAAATATATGGAAGGCATTTCAGCAATATCAACACATATATAAAATAAAATGCAGACCTTGTCTTTCAGGAGATTTTAACTAATCAGTATTTTGTATTTATAACTATCACAGCAGAGCATCTGTGTTGTGAGAAGTCACTCTGAGCCCTTCACCTTAGCTCAGACTTTGGAACAATTCATTGTATAAGCAAGCAAAGTATCAAGTAATGTGGCCCTCTGGTGGAACAGTAAGTATCACATTTTACATCACAGTATCACACAGTAAACTAGAGGTTCTAAAAACATTTACTAAAAAGCTTCATAGCAACTTTTATAAATATGTTATGCAAACCTAATTAGTAAAAGAGCACATGTATTGTACAACAGTGCTAGAAAGATATTACTAATATGAAAACAATATCTTTGTATTTCAGCATTACCATGCACAGAAACAACAACAAATAATGCATTGTACTCTTTGGCTTACACAATACTTTACATACACAAGATCTATATAAGGATGTAAGTAAAGAAACATCTTTATTTGTTTAAGAACAAACACTAAGCAAAACAAAACTTACCTGCTGTTGTTGCAGATGAAGCAGTTCTACTGTGCTTACTTCAGTGCTCGTGTCACCACTTGATCTTCCATCTCTGCTGCCAGCATCTAATTGGCTGCTTAGAGCGCTCATTCCATTTTGATTCATTGAACTGTTGCTTATTGTCTCTGTTGCAGATTCCTGCATCATGACTTAATACCTAAAAGTGATTAAGAAGTATCAATTAACACACACGTTACACCTTCACACTTCCATTATCAAGATGTCCCTCTCTGCCAATTACACAGACAGCATCTTTAGAGGAAGGGGAAAAAAACGTGCATAGTCATTTACCAAGAAATGCAATACAAATTCTGATTTCATACAGATGCTAATCACTGAAATTATGATTTCTATAAGCAATCTTTGTGTGGTTACATTTAACAGACAAATAACATACCATGCATGCAGCATGGTCAATAGCATTTATGAACGACTACATTTTAAAGTCTACCTATAAAACCAGTTTAAATGAAGGCAGGATTTCACACTCCGCTCTATATTTCCTATTATCTTGCTTTGACAACCATGGATGACTATACAGCCTTATTTAAAATATTCACTATCTTGATTCTGTCAGAATTTTACAGCATATCTTATGCAAGGCTGTTGTTTAATGATGCACAGCTAATCATACAAAATTAAAATTTTGTAAGGGTGTTACAAATCATATGGTATCAACCAATGATAAATAGTATAATGGGCTTCTCCTTTTTTGTGACTAAATAAAATTTTGCCTTGGAGGCATTTTAAGAAAAAGCTCCTGCTGCAAACACGTCAGATATTGCCTATTTTTTTAATCAAACGGCTGATATTCATTTATTTTTCTGACATTTAAAACATTTAATACTGTCCTTCCTGGGAAGTAATTAAGCTTATGCATGAGCAGCAATCAAACTGTTCACTTGAAGATGACTTAAAACTCAATTTTAACATAGGCAAATAAATGAAAGATATAAAATTAATTTTCCAGGCATGTATTAGATATGAAAGCTGGAAATAAAATCTATCAAGAATATCACTAATGATTGTGCTAAAAACAGCATAAATTATGCATATTACCTTCTCTACAGTAATAAATGTTTTATCATTTTCACTGCATAAATATACTGTACTTTCAGGATAGCAATGAGATGTCCTGCCAAGATCAGTTGAAATCCTTGCAGTAAATAAAGAACCAACGTGCCCTTACAAACCAGAATTTCAAGGTGCATTTTTCATCTATAATATGGAAAGGTCAATTTCTGTTCTCAAAGCTACCTAAGTCCTATACTGTACAATTGGTGTCAAATGTACCTTGCTTTCCCGTATTATTACAGTGTCCTGAAAGAATCCCAAAAATAATCTTGCTGAAGTGTGTATATAAAGATACCAATATGTAGATAAATAATATGTTTAAGCAAACTTGGTTAAAGAAATAAAGCCTGTTAACATATTGTTGAACTTACTCACTTCCTTCCAACTATGTACAAAATCCTTCCATATCATGAAAAAAACATAAAATAGGTCAATACAACAAACTACTTTCACAGGATTTTAATCAACCTGCAGTATTAATTAACACGAAGGAGGACTTCCAAGATAAATAAAAAGTGAATGTGTATTTTGTGTGAAGAAAGTTGAGACAGTAAAATATAAGTTATTAAAGGATGTTCTGGTCAAGAATAAACAGGATATAAATTAAACAAACATGAACATAGTTAACATAAAAGAGGGCAGCTGTAATAACTATAGTAAACAACTGCAGAACCAGATGTGTTTATTTGCAGTCTTGGTTAAACACTGAATTGAGCATAAACTAAGAAAAATAATAGTCGTGGAAAATGTGATACACATAGTGATAAATTTTACAAGAAGAAAACAAACCTAATACTCTTTTCTGAGATTAGGCAGCTAATAAGTATTCAAATTAGGCATAAATTTTACATGTACAATGTTTAAAATATTCAGAGAAAAGAGTCTGATTGCCCTTAGTAGTTATATGAAAATTCTAATGCGGGTCTTCCACAACTGTGGAAGCAGGCATCATTTTTATACTATTTACTTTCAATAAACACATTTGGCATATATATCAGAGTGAAATCCACTTAAAACATCTTATGGACTGTATTTTTAAATGGAGTTTGGGACTCAGGAATTTCAAATGTTAATCCCTCTTCAGACAGACAAAGACTGACCCAACAGACAGGTTCAACTCTTAAAATTTCTAATATTACACTATATTCAACCATGTGGATTAAAAGGAAAAAAGGGCTGGGAATATAATTTAATCAAGCAGTCAAACATTAGCAAATAGTTTGAAAATTAAAAAAAAGTCAACAATCCTATGTTTACACATCTCTGGCTCTTTCATTACAATTAGAAGAAAGGGGTTAAACATCTTCCAGTTCATATTAACAAAGGTTTTTATGCCTTGTGGATTTTGTATCCTTGCAAAGCCCTAGAGTGTATTTCAGGCTCTGCATTTTAAGTTAAAGTGTCTGTGAGCCAGCAGAACCTGGCTGAACAAAACATGCCCAGTAATGGTACTCCTTGCTGTAGAAAACAACAGGCTCTGGCCCAACATGGACATACAGAGAGAAGGGCAACTATAGATTATGAATATTACAAAGCGTAATTTAGTTGGCGATGAAGTAGAAGAAAGATTTGACGTTTCTTTAGGTAAAAGAAAAAAAATCCCTAGAATTTAATGTTCAGAATAAAATGTCTTTCAGGTAGCTAAAGAATATTGTAACATGCAGTGCCAAAATGGGGTAGTTTTGGTGGATAACTCATGCCTTCACTTCTTACTACTGTCAGCTAAAAAAAAGGGTTAGTTAAAAGAGGAGAGTACTCCCTCTCACACACCCCTTATAATTATTTTATTGTATTTCTTTGCATATCATCACAGTCCCACCCTCTTCAATTAGAGCGCTGAAAATATTCTTCAAGAATTTACAATATTTGTGTGGAGATAATTTTGAGCTCAAACTTCATAGCAGGCAGAACAAGGCACTTGTTTTTCTTACTTTTATGTTAGCAAAACAATCATAAATTAATACAAAAGAAACAAGTGTTGACATCTTTCGAGCACTGATTACCAAAAATTAAAACTTAAAGTTTAATACTTCCAAAGAGGATGGGAGGAAAATATCCACACACGCATGCATACCTATATACTCACACCTTAATCTCTCTCACACATTCTCTCTCTCTCTCATTCATGAGCATGCACGTATACACACACATGCACACACTTTTGCTGTGATTCCAAAACTCTTGTTGTTAAAGGCAAGACAGAAAGCTCTGCCTTTAGATATTTTAAACAAAAGTGGTGGTGGTGCTCACTGGAGGAGAAAGTGTAGATTATCATTTTAGCATTGGGTTGCACTGCATGTTGAATTCTTAATTCTGCCATTATACCTAAGGAATAACCTACATCAAAAAATCCCACTCAACCTATGAAGTTAGAAGATACACTTTTACTTTTCACCCCTGCAGTAAACTGTAAGTTTTCTGTGTTTTTTTAAACCAGCAAGTCACTGTACAGATACTTATTCTCTACACCACTTCCCTTTTGAAACATTAAACTGACACTGGAACTGACTGCACAAGATTGCATTTTCTCTTCCTAAACAACTTGAATTGAAAGGTTACTTAGTGTAACAATATTTACTTGCAGAATTGTGTTGTTACCAAGGGTATAATGGATGGTGGCTATGCAGGTTTACGCAAGAATGAGTGAAGCATGAGGCATTAGCCATGTGTTTGACATGTTTCAAATTGCTATAATCCAGCATTAAACACACCCAGCAATTCATGCCATTTCTTGCAGCCATAATCTTGAATAAAGCGTGCACAACCACTTATTATATAAATTAGTATATGACTCCCTTTTATAGTCACAACAGTGCTTTTGTGTTTATTTTGCATCAAGATGTGGTCTTTTATTTGTACAAATAGCAGGATATAAAGACATAGCTCAATTAGGCCTTCTTACTTTATGATAGGGTAATACTGAATGCTAGCCTTGTTTGTCTTATTTTCCCCTAAGAGGTATAGGTTTTGTTGGTGTAAAACTGTAGAGTGTGAAATATTCATTTCCTTGCGTGACTTCAAAAGTGCTTTTACATTTTTGCAGGTCTGCATTGACTGTGATGTTCAAGTGAGGTTCTCAACTTCTGAACAAGAATACATACAGTACTGAGATACCTGAAACACCACCAGGGGTCCTTCTTTCTGAGAGAAGTTATGCCTGTAATTAGATGTGCCACTCTTTTATATGGGGGAAATTCTTGGTACTTTTGGCCTGTACCCTGTGGTCCTGAGGGTGTTTTGGCTGAGAAAATATCAAACTCTTACTCATTCACATCTAATGTAAGGTATTAGTTTTAAAATACACTATAACATACAAGTCGTTTAATTTTTCTTTTCCCTGCAAAGGACACCATCTTCACAGAATTAGGCAGAGGAAAATTCAGTATATGACTGTATTTTATAACAATACATGCAGACACTTTAAACATGGAAATGAATTATGGCCCTCACAACTCATCCACAGTTTTAGAAATCAGAAAGACTCTCTCCTCCCCCAGGCTGAAATAGGGCGAAATTGTGACAAATTTTTAACTTTCGTTCAACTCAGAAAACATGCTTTAAAATCCAAATGTTTTGAACCAACGTATATGTAACATATATAAAGCAATCAGCAGCAACCTTTCTTTAAAAGTAATGTTAGTGACAACATCGTATAGTATCAAACAGAGTTTCTATATATGTGTATACAAACATGCACACACGTGCACACGCCCACACACAAACATAGAATATCAGGAACATATAACACTATGCAACAGTTTCTGAGGTAACCTTGAATTCATACTTCATAATATCTTTGCTAGAATGCTGCTTTTTAAACTTGATTATGATGTAAAAGTTAGGGGGAAAATTTGGGTTTAAATAATGGTAACTTTGTGCTCTACTGGAATTAATTCATCATTGACACCAGACACAATGCATGTGAAGTCGAGTGCTAGTATGCTAAAAGTCTTTAATACTTAAGATTGCCTAATAAATCAAAATGCCAAATATGAAGGACATAGCTGAATGTGTCAGAACAAAAATTGTAAAAGCACATTGAAGGTTTTTAAAGATTTTGTTGTTTTAACTAAAACATGTTGTCTTTCAAGATATGATTTAAGTTTAAGTATAAATTACTTCAGTGAGTACTTTTTAAAAAAAAGGTAGAGTAAATGAATGCTATTACATGTAATAATTAGGTCAGTTACTACTGAAATTGTTGTACACAAAGTACCTTTAAAATGTTTAATGTGCTACAATATATTGTACAATGAACTCAACTGTATGAAAATGTAAAGGGTGGTGTCTGTTGTTTGAAAGATGAAGAAGTTTTCACTCTAAAATGTAGAATGTCAATATGCACTGTGCTGAAAGATATTTCATGCAAGCTGAACTTCAAGTTCTGAATTACAGTACCTATCTTTGCTTAAACAGACAGAAATATACTACATTTGCTTCAGTAAGCTTGCTCATCATCATCTCTGAAAAAAAATTCCTTAGAATTTTGGTGGCAAAAAAGATAGTATCGTCAAAGCTAATTAGCCATTTTATTATTAAAACATAATTATGACATACGATATTAGTTATGATTACAGTAACTGTTCGAAAATTAACAAGGGCAGGTTTAAGATATACTGTATCTATTACAAACCAGAAAATAACTATAGGAGTACACAATGCAAACTGAGCAATCATATGCTGAGTCATTAACACTGTTTATTGAATATGTTATTACAATAAAATTGACAATTGAGATTATATCATTGACAGAAAGTAAGATTCATTATAGGTGACTATAAGCGTATATGCAGCAATTCTGATGTACTGTAAGCATACTGGTAAAGAATTATGTCATTTCTCTCTGTAGTGCAGCACTCTGCCTTAACAGGTGTACTTAGCATGGATTAGAATGTTTTAGTTCAGGTTAACTAATCTTGTTTTGTTTTTGGTTTTGGTTTTTACAGTTAACTACAGTTAAAAGAACACCACATTTATCTCCATATGATCAGCTACAAATTCTCCCGCTGTCTATATAATGTATGTGTACCTGATTTCAGCTGTGCTGCTTTTTCAAACTGCTACCAACATCCTGCTACCAAAGTACAGTATCATATTCAAACTATTCCATATTTTAACATGAGGTAGCTTTTAGATTCATGCCATCTCAGTTCATTTGGACTCATAAAAAATGTCCTTGGCGAATCCTGAATGGTTGTAATTTATTTGATTTCTAAAATTCAGGAACATACTGCAGAAATTGCCCCATCACAAAACAACACTCCACCTTCCCAAAAAACAAAGCAATACCTAGCTAATTTCAAATTGCTTTATATTGTCAGTGGAAAATAATCATTCATCTTTACATAGACCAATGTTATCTACATTAGTAGCATGCATAGTATTGTAAAACACATGCCTTATGTGTATGATAGTGAAAAACTCTACTAGAGTGCATTACTACATCCCACACACAAATGAATAGCCAATTTCATGATAAGGTTCTTATTAGAGCTGTGATAGCTTGGAAACCCCACCTTGGCAAGCAAGTCTCTTTTCCTCCATTCCCCTCCTCACACCACCACTTTCAGTCTTCAAAACAAAAACAAACCAAAAACCCCCACAACTCTCCAAGCTCTTGAGAGTAGGGAGACTTTATTATAGTCAATGGAGAATTTAATAGTGAGAAAGCATTAGGGCAGTAGGAAATAAATAGAACTGTGAGAGCTACGGAAGACCTGCCTAGCTGGAAAATTGTGTGTGTGTGTCTATATATATATATATTTTTAAAAGCTTGTCATTGTGTTTGCAGGGCTTGCAAACTAGCACACACACGGCCACCTTTCTACCCAATTCCCTTCGGCTCAGCTTGCAACAGCCCTCACGGATGTCTCTGCTCAT